>NC_056739.1:508609653-508684235 GCF_019279795.1 Protopterus annectens
GAAAGAAAATTTCCTCCCAGTAATGAATAGCGTGCTAAATGCTTTTTTTTTCCTTTTTTTTCTTTTTTAAGGGGTCCTTTTAAAACCATATTTTAAAAAAGGGGAAAGGGGTTTGAATCCCCGGGGAAAAAATTTTGGGGGGTTTGTGAAGAGAGTAAGTGTGTATGAAAGGAACATCCCTTTTGGCAACTGGGAAAACACACCACAGGATGATCATTCCCCTTTCTAAACTCTGATGATGTCAGCACCCTATAAGTATATCAGGAGAAAGAAAATCTCCCAGTAATGTGAATAGCGTGCTCTGCGAATGTGTCTGTTTCTAGTGTCATAACATAGTTAGGTAGGGGTTTGAATCCAGCAAGTTTGTGTGAAGGGGGGGTAAGTATGTATAACTGAAATATCCCTTTTGGCAACTGGGAAAACACACTACAGGATGCACATACCCCTTTCTAAATGATATCACAATTATTTATGGCTTTTGATTACAGACATACCACGTGTGTTTTGCCCACACAGAATGCCCATGTGTGCGGGTTGTCCCTCACAATAATGCATGACATTGATTAAACCAGTTATGGCAATGCACACATGATGTATGTGTGCCAAATACACATATGTACCTGTGACCTTCAATAGTTACCATGTGTGATGCCTGCCACATGTGAATACATGGTATTTGCACAGAGTAACATTATGACTGTGGTCTTCTGTGCAGGTGCTGCATGTGGGATGTGTATATACAGTGTGAGATGTAGATGCTATCAGACTAGTAGTGAGGGATACACACCTGGTCTGGGGCATATAGTCTACCTGTTGTTGATGAACAGGTGCTGCATGTTTTCACCTGTTGTGGGAGTGGTAAGACATTATTCCATAGCAATGCAGTGACCGCATGCTAAGAACCGTTCAGCTAGGGTGTTGTAGCTACAGTAATTCATTAGCATTCAGTAATATGTCAGAATCCCTGGTGAGGGTCTGATGCCAACCAAGGTCAGGGTTCTACCAGCCTGTGTCACTTGCTCAGTGATCCCTTCCATGTTCCCTATCATGTATCCCAGTGAGGGACATCCCACATCAGCTGTGGTGGCATGGACAATGACTGAGTCATATGTGTCCATGCATCTGACTGTCATGTATTTCATGCCACCTGACAGGTTATGCCAGTACTGGGTTCAGAGTGCTTAGTCCACAGTTTGGCCATGTGTTTCCATCTCATACATGTGTTGTACATCCATGGGTAGGGGATAGGGTTGACTGTGTACATGTGGCAGCTGTGACATTACTACATGACACACATATTCCACAACTGTACCATAGAGGTGACTGACAACTGACCTTTGCACATGCTACCATAGTATTGAGATTGCATTGGTGATTAACAGCACATAGGGCCAATGGTGAACAAGATACATAGGTCCATATGTTCATACAGGGATGTCTGCCCAGGGCATGTATCCACCTAGCCAGAATGTGTGTGGCTTTCACCATGCATTGTAAATCTGTCTTGCTATGCCCTATTCCAAGGTTAGTATACTGTGCCTCTGTCTCACAGTGGCACATAAGTGATACCTAGGGTAACCCTACAATGTCACATCCAGCCATTAATATCACTCTTGAAGATAGTCACTGAGTGACTCTGCCTAACCTCTATTGGGATAATATTCCAGAATGAAGGGAGCCTCTGAGTTATGAATGTGCCCCTCCAGCATGTCCTATGTATATCACTCCTGAGGTTCAAGTCTTTCCAGCATGTATCCTGATGGGATCTGGATATTCTGAGGTGCAGCATGGCCATTAAGTGAGGGTTTGACATGGCTTTATATGTCAGGCACAGATTGCCTATGAAGAGGCAGTATGCCACTGAGTAGAGCTGCTGTTTCTTTAACCAGTCAGTATGTGGCATCTGTTTGAGCCCTTTGATCCTCTTGTCGAGGTACGTATGTGGTCTTTCCAGTTGCTGCAGGTGTCTGGTAAGGTGCATGCTGAAAGGGTCATTATAGTCAATTATGGGCATGATGAGGGATGAGTAAAGGGGCACAATGTCCTCCCCTGATCTACATGTGGATCCCATCATGATGATGTGGCCCATATAAAATGTTTTCCTAACCACTTTGTCCATGTTGTTGTCAAATGGTAGAATGCTATCAACCTGTGTACCCCAAGGTCCATAATTCCTTCGTCTGCACTTAATGGATTAACACATATGTGGTACTTTGTGGTCACTTTGTGTTTGACAAAGGGGATGACTATACGCTTTTTGTCATTCACCTTGAGGCCATGGCTGTGGCACAAGTCATGTGTTTGCAAGAGGCCCTTTTGGAGGATGCGTGTGTTAGCTGGAGAGTTGATTATGGCGTCCGGTTTGCAGTCATCTGCGACTTGCTCAGCCACAGTACTTCCATGTTGGCCTGTACCTATGATAAATATATAATGAACATGACAGCTCCCAGGGCTGAGCCTTGTGAGACACAACTTGTACCTGGTTTGAGGCTGACATAGCTCCAGCAATTCTAACCATGTGTGTTCTGCCCTTGAGCCACTGTGCAATATCCATAGTGACATAGGGGTTAATATGTACACTGGTGAGCTTCCTAGAATGCACAAGTGGGTATTGTATCAAAGGCTTATGCAAGGTCCAGGTAGGCTGTGTAGACCTCCTTCCCCTTGACAGTGGCCTTGGTGACTGTTTCAAAGAAATCAAACAGGTTTGAGAGGCAGGATCTGCCATTAACAAAGCCAAACTGTGTATGGTGACATGTCTGTAGGTCCCCAATATCTATATATGTGAGGTTCATGATGATCCTTGCCATAGCTTTGCAGACCAAGCTATTCAGACATATGGGGTGAATAGTGTCCAGGATCCGTTAAGGCACCACCTGAATGTAGATGGACCACTGTTGCTGTACACCACTCTTTGGCCACATATCATGTAGTAAGGCTGGGATTGAACAGTAGTGTTATGTCTGGGTGTAGCTCTTCTTGTGGTTCATGTAGGACACAGCCTGGGACACTGTCTGGTCCCATTGATGCAGTGTTTATTGCTTTGGGAAGGGCATCTCTTACCTGAGCATCTGTGATGTCAGGGGGGGCAGCACTCTGCTGTGAGACCCTTTTGGTGTGGTGGGGGGGAGAAGGCAGCAGTAAACCTGTCCACTAGGATGATGGCAATGTCTGTGTGTTTTGTATTTCGTGTGACATCTTGGATTACCTCTGAGCATATCTGGGTATTACCACCCAGGTTCCTAACATAACTACAGAAAGCCTTGTGATTATCCTCAGTGGCTTGTGGAATCTTCTCTCAAAGATGGCCTTAGACAATCATATGGGTGCCTGTAGTTGTCTTCCAATACTCATCAGTGATGCCTTCACATTTTGGGAGTTAGTGGTATCATGTAGTGGCTTCATCCTTCTATTGTATAGTTTGTTTATGGCTGGTGTCCAGCACACAGGACGTCTGCCTTTGGAGGATTGGGTCATGATTTCATATGTGGTTGCATGATCCATGCATTCCTGAATGTGTTCATAGAATGCCTTTATACAGGTATCTGCAGTCTGGTCCAAAATTTCAACAGGCCTGGGGCCTTTGAAGGTTTCCACATCATTTATGAGGGGTGTGAACATGCTTGACATGAGCTGTTGACTGACGTCCCACCCTCCAGGCTGAGCAAGGTGAAGGTCACATTTAGCTACCTGTCGGGTGATAGAATGTGCCACATAATACAGGCACACAGGTCACTCCACAGCAAGTACAACTATGAGGCAGTCATTGTCCATGATGGAGCAAACAACCTGAGACGTACCTCCCTGGACCACAAGGAAAGAGACACAGAGGAGCTCTTACAGCACCCTCTCAAACTCAGGACTCCCACACAGCCTTCATGCTCACACAGGAGAGTATAGATTTCTCTGCAAACACCATCATACTGGGTGACGTCAGCTACCCAAACATAGACTGTGAACATTACACAAGCCACAATACCCAAGCTCTAGGGTTCCCATAGATCAGACATTCTTTAGCTATGGAACAGGTAATCAACCTTCCCACAAGAGGGGCAGATATACTAGACCTGATCATCACAAACATGAGTACAAAATGCTCACCACTGGAAGTATATCCCTCATTGTTGCAATCGAACCATATACTAATCACACTGGAGTACTGGATCCCCCACATATGCAAACCTCGAACACATCGATGTGTGTGTGGGAAATGCCCCTATTAGCAACTGTGATAGTACAGTACAGGATGCAGATCCCCCTTTTGAAACACTGATGATGTCAGGACTCTATAACTATATTACCTGAAATAAAGTCCTGCAGTAATTTGTATAGCGCGCTCTGCTAATGTGTCTTTCTCCAGTGTCATAACATAGTTAAGTAGGGGTTTGAATCCTGCAAAGGGAATGTATGAGTGGGGTTTATGTGTGTGCATTATGCTGGGAGGGATAAGTGCCTTTTACCAACTGGGAGAACACACTACAGGGTGCACATCCCTCCTCCTACACACAGATGATGTCAGCACCCTCTAAGTACAGCATTAGAAAGGATTTCTCCCACTAATGCAAATAGCACACTCTGCTAATGTGTCTGCTTCTACTGTCATAACACAGTTAGGTATGGGTTTGAATCTTGCAAATGGAAAGTATGTGTTTTACTGTGGGTGGGGTTAGTGTGTGTGCACAATGATGGGGGTGGGATGTGGCTTTTGCCAAATGGGGCTATGCACTGCAGGGTGCACATTTCCCTTAACAAGCAGTGATGTTGACAGCACCCTATACAAACAAAACTACAAAAGAGAAGGTGGTGGTACCATTAACACATGTAAGGTAACACTTCTTCAAGTAATGTCCACAAAACGAAGTCGGATAAACGAACAATTCTTTTACTCTATACAAACAACATGACAACAGACAACTGCCAGTACTCAGTATAGTGTTACATGCTACTGTAACATGCACATGTACCAGAATATACCTAGATAGTGTTTTGAAGCCTGAATGTGGCAAGTATGTGGATGTGGGATTTGTCTGTGTGTGCATTTCTGTATGGGAAACATGTTTGATGTGGCAATCAGGGTACCACAGTACCTGATGCACATTACACCTTTGAACTGATGATGTTGCCTGCACCCTGTGAGTACAGGTAGAGAAAAGGAAATCTGTAGTAAACAACATAGTGCACTTCTCAAATGTGTACCTGTCATGTATCGACAGCTACCCATGTAGGGTAATAAATAATGGGAATGGCAGGTGAGCGTGTGCATGTGTGGGGGTAGCAGGGTGTGTGTAAATGCATGTGTGACAGAACAGATACATATAGCTGAATCGACATAACAGCACATGATGCGCATTCCCATAGTCAATGGTAGCATGTGATGGTGTGCAGCTGGTACACTTTGGTAAGTAGTATGGGTGCAGATAACAATTGAGGACATTCATACAGTTACTGCAGCAGGACTGCTGGGATATACACACAATCATAGTGGAACAGTGAACAGTTACCAACATGTTACTACTTATACACATCTATGTAGTCACCCTATGCATCAGCAACGTGTTTACCTTTTCCTGTACCAATGTTGTAGTATGCAGGAGGTGGCACAGTGTCATCATATGCACAGGGTGTGGGATAGGTATGCCCAAGCCAGCCACTGGTAACACCAATTGACATGTGTGTGTATGTGTGTTTGTGAGGGGCAGCAGTACAGGGTGGACCGGTGTTGGTGCAGTGTGTGTGTGTATGTGTTTGCCCTAGGTGTTAGATTTCTGCATGTGTGTAAGCACACACACAGTCCCACATAATGGCTGCCATGTACAGGGTTTTGTGGACAGCCACAGAATGCACCTGTCAGGTCATCCAGATCAGTGTCTGTGGGCACGGACACGGTACCTGTGCCTGGCAGGGGTGCTACGGGCCATATCCGGTACTAACCCAGACTGGGTACTGTCGTCAGAAGCAGGGGTGTGTTGACTGGACACAGTTCCCTGTTGGGACTGTCCAGAGCCACGTGCACGTAGTCTCCTGGTGCGTCCTGATGACAGCACAGACCCAGCATTGCTGGGGCTGGTGCTGGCACTTGAGGTGCGTGAGTGGGCCTGTTGTCGTCCGCAGCCACTGCCAGCTGGTGCTGTTGCTGGCATACGGCCACGTCAACGTCGCAAAGGCACACCATCGCCCTAGCCCATGGACATCTGGTTGTGGAGCAGCTATTGTATGTCCCCACAACGTATGTCAACGACATCTGTAAAGTTCGCAACGTCACGCATGCCATCTGTCATGGCTGTGCGACATGCTCACAGCTCCCTCAGACCCTGTCTGGTGTACCTTTCCATACGTGCCTGTGCCTGCATAACAGTCCGAAACATAGTGGAGGTTGACATACCTCCTTGGGCACGTCGGCCAGAGGCAGTATGGCCACAGATGCCCCCCACGAGAACCCATGGGCGACTGTCTGTGTGGTACCATTAGAGGACCCTGCTCATGGCTGCCTTGTGGGGATGCATGTACCACAGGTACCACATTACCCTGATCTATGCCCACTGCATACTGTCCATCACCTAGGGACAATGGTGACAAAGGATGTAACGGCAGGATGACTGTGTGCATTGACGGAGTTGACAGCTCTGTACTGTCAATTGGCTGACCAATGGCGTACCCAGACACACCTTCCTGCACCATTACAGACATTTCATCATCATCAGTACCTGGGGCACAAGATTCAGGTTCCCTGCTGCAGGTCACCAGAGCAGCACCAGAACCTACGGGAGGAAAACAGGGAATACAGATTACAGTCTCAACACATATTTGACAGAGATGCACTTCAATACTAATGCACACATTCAGAAATGGACACATGCACTCATGGACACAAACACACATGCACACATGGGCACAGGCACACTCGCACACATGCACACCCCACAGTAAACACACACATCAGTACTGTGTTACACTACTCTTACTATTGTTAAACTGTGTATTGCAGGTATTATTAAACACACTCACCAGCATGTATACTACAGAGTTACACTACTCTTACTATTATTATAAATTGTTTTTCAGGTAATGTTAAACACACTCACCAGCATGTATGGCCTGCCTCGTTGCTAGATGGGAGGGACCTGGAAGTATGAAGAGAGTAATGTCAGTGGGCACAAGTGTGCCATTTGTTTTGCACATGATGCAGTACAGTAGTACACTAGTTCCCTTATACACATCAGCTGCTTATAATGTCTGTATCACACATGCACAATTACATATCATGATGACAGATACATACCACATGCACACCTTATGCGTGCATGAAGTAACAGTGTACAGAACAGTCATATGTACATACCAGGAGTTAACTCTAATCTCACCCTTACCTCTCTTCAAACAACAACTCAAACTGTACTTCCAAAACCACTGGCTTTGTTCTTGTAGTACTCCAGGCTAACGTCCCTCTCCCACCCTCTCTTTACCTTTAACCCCTCATTGTTCATAAAACTAGCTTCTACCCTGTTTCTTTCCCCTTGATGTCCTTCTATGCTCTGACCTACTTCTCCCATCCCTCCCACCTCCTCTTGACTGTCTTCCTTCTTTTCCTCACTTCCCTTCTTGACTCCTGCCTCTTCCCTATTATTTTATCTTTCATACTCCTTCTACTTCTCTACCCTTCTGAGCTTTAACTATTATCTATATGGCTTTTGCCTTATTGCATAACCGTTATGTTTTAGGTAGAATTGCTTTGAAACCGACAGTACATTGTGTATGACTTTAAACTGTTTGAGTTCCTTAAATGTATGTTGATTTAATTAACAAGCTGGTGTATATTTCTATTATTTTGGATGTCTGTATTAACAACTTGTCTGTCTGCCTTTATTATGTTATGTGTGGAGCTTTTCTCCCCAGGCCTCTACTGAAAATGGACATATATCCAGCTAGACTATCTCGGTCAACAAATGTAAAACTAATAACAATAAATAAATATGGCATCTTACCTGCACGCTCAATGTCTTGCTGCTGTGTGGATCCAACCTCCATCATGATGCATGACTGTTGCTGTTGTTGTTCTGGGGCTGGATCCACAACACTTAGCAGTAGCCCCTCTTGTCTGGTGAGGGGGGGATGTGTGGCCACCCCCCCACCTGTGGCAACCTGTTGCCTGCGGATATCTGCAGCACGCTGGTGGACATTTCTAATCAAATCACTGCAGTGATGTCTCACCTGCTCATATGTCCTATCATGCATGCCAACATCATTTATCCTGCTAACAAGATTTTGCCACAGTGCAGACCTCTCCTGCTGATTCTGGGTGGTGTGTGAGAACAGGATGGCATAGTCAAGCACCAGGCTCTGGTGGATCACTTCATCCTCTGCAGCAGAATATGCGGGGTTCCTTTTCGGAGCCATGTTCCCCTGGAAAGGTACACAAACAGGTTATCAGCATAGTATCTCAGCAATACATGGTACACATTCTATACAGGGAGTATTAAATTGTACTTATTACTGCTTGGTTGTAACTTGATTAAAGTGTAGCTATCATTCTAAGTCATTTGGACTAAGCACTTGGCCTTCAGACCAGTTGTTTTACATTAGGGAGGTTTGTGGCAAGCACTGTGGTGGCAGGACACATATCTTTCATCCTTTGAAGTTGGGAACTGCTGATTGAGAGCCCAGTGTCCAAGTGTATTAATTCTGGTATAGGCAGTTGGCCTTCAGGCCAGTTATTTAACATTAACAAGGTTTGTGGTCTGCACTCTTGTGTGACAATAGGCTGTACTCTGCCATTCATAGCTGGGAACATCTGGTTTCAGGTTTATAGTGCCTGCATATTTGAGCTGTATCTTACTGACATTGGTACACCTTGTTTGCTGTAGCAAACACTACATCCAGGCCTCCTGAATCTAGCTTTGTTTATATGCTTGTTATTTGTTAGCTTGTTATTTCACTGGTACACTACTTCCACATAATACACAGCTTCTCAACACTTCTGTGACTCACTACTGATATCTGCATTGCTTACTGTACATATTTCCATGTTACACATGACAGCAAGTGACTGCTTGTCATTGTTGCATTTACTTAATTGTAACACATTGCACTTAGGTTACCTGGCACTTGCTCACTGAAGCTATTATATCAGTCAGCAGTAGTAGGTAATATCAGTACACCCTCACTCCCCACTGGACCTTGTTTTCAATTATTACGGAATTCACAATAGTATTCTAGCATGTCCAAAGCTCAGTTGTCAGTCTCCTCCCCAGTCCAGCTGGTGAGTGTGGTAATCTAGAGACAATGTTATAACAGCTGCATGTACACAGACAACCCCCTCCTCCTAACAACAAATTCAAACACATGTGAGTGATGCAACCATATACCAAACTGGAGGCTAGGCTCTCTCTACTCAATACTGCCATAACCAGTCAGGTGGAGAAGGAAACCACACTCATTACACTTCCAGTCTCACATAGACCTACCACGACAGCAAAACTAACACATGATCACACATGAACATACTCGTAGGCTCAGACTACAGGTCTGCCTACGCAGCAGAGACCTGCTAAGCAGACACTCAAGCAACCACTACCACGGAAACAAACACGTGAAACACATATCACACAAAGCCAATGTGCTGAACACTCACAGCCATTAACAGTAAACAACACACCTCATACACCTGTACTAGGTGCCTCTATCATCAGGCACACTGACATCACGTTCACCAGGCTTAACGAGGTGAGGGTCACAGTGTGCAGCCTGTCGGGCACTACGACCCGCCACATAACACAAACACTCAAGTAACTCCAAGGCAAGTACAGGTATGACTCACTCAATGTCCATGCTGGTGTGAATGACCTGACACATACCTCCCTGGACTACATGACATGAGACAGTAAGGAGCTCTCTGAGCATGTAGCCCAAGACAGTATGACCCTGACCTTGAGTAGCATCTTACCCTCACCAAGAATGATGCCACAATATCAAGGCACGATGATCCCTTCCAACAATTGACTGACATACTGGTGTCATTCACAGGTGTGCCAATGCCTGTCATCTTGGGGTGGTATGCTGTACAAGCCACAATGCTTTGCTAGGGACAGCTTGCACCTGTCACCCCTGGCCTATTGGATTTTGGCAGAGGCTCTTGCTACACCCATAGTGCCTGTATTAGGCAAGGCTCATAAGGCAAACCCACATCCATTCGTATCACAAAGGATGAGGAAGTAAGAGTGATGCTACTCAACACCATAAGTCTAGATCTCAGGATACACGCACTCAAAACCCTACTTAGCATTATGGACATTGATATCTGTGCAGTAACATAAACCTGTTTCAGGTTTCCCAGGAGCACACCAGCACTACCAAGTTATACCTGTTACCATTCTTGTTGGCCCCAACACTTGGACCAGACAACAAAGGAGGGGGGAGTATCAATATTCAATGCAGATTCCCACACCTCCACATTGGTGGCAAAGTACCACATAGGTGTTAGGCCATTGAGTACAGAAGATGTAATTGGGGACCTGGGGAACAAACATGATAGCAGTCTGTCATTTGTCAACCACATGGCCAACGTGGATTGAAAGACATGTTATATAGCCCAGCTAATCATGAGGGATTCACATGTATGGCAGGGGAGGTCATTGTGCCTCTTTACTCATCCATCATCAGGCCTATAATTGTACAATGCACCTTTTGGGATGTACCTAACCAGACACCTACAGCAACTGGTACAGGACAACAGTACCTCATCAAGAGGATGAAATGGCTCAAACAGATGTCATATGCTGCCCAGTTAAAGGAAATCCAGCTGGACTCAGTGGCATACTGCCTGTTCAGAGGCAATCTGTGCCTGCCATATACAGCCATGTCCAATCCAGAAGTAATGAACATGCTGCACCTCAGGAAATCAGAGTCCCATACAGCCACATGCTCAGGAGACCTGAACCTCAGCACTGACATAAATAGGACATGCTGGAGGGCATATTCTAACCAAGAGGCTCCCTTCACTCTGTAATGAACTCACACTACAGGTTAGGCAGAGTCCCTCATTGACTCTCTTCCATAGGAATCTGGATGAGTGGATGGAGATCATAGTTGTACCCCAGGTATCACTTCTATGTCACTGTTAGACAGAGGCACAGTATACTAACATCAGACAAGGGCATAGCAGCATAAATTGTAATTGGGTGGCGAAAGACAAACACATTCTACTAGGCTTATCAATGCCCTAGGGCAAATAGCCTAGTATGAACCTATGAACCTATGTGTACTGCTGTAGTACTTCTGCCATATGTTGCATGTGTGTGTGTTGTGGGGGATGCACAGGTAATGGCCAGATATTTCTGCACAGGCAACATGTCTGAAACACTCTGGGTGTTCATCCCTACATACTGGATGTGTGTTGCCATCCAACACTGTGATGTGGACACACATTACTCAGCCTGGATATACATATCCCAACAACACCACAAGCACAGTACACTACCTTGCTATGTATGCATGTAATTACACAGTTATTCACTAGTTATGACTGTGATGCTATCCATGCAGCCCATTGGGCCAGTGGAAGCCACAACACACACTGCTGGCCCCTTTGCATATGCTTACCACAGGCACCCCACATACTGCATGTACTGTGCACACACATATCTAACCCAGAACATATGCACACCACTTATTTATCCTGTCCAGTGGACTACAGATACAGGCACATTGTATAACAATAGCAGGAGGCTACTGCAGCACAGGGCAGATTCACATGAAGGCAAGGCATCTGTGGTCATCAGTGTTAAGATGCTTCACATTCACCAAATGCACAGATATTGGCAACATTGTTGCAGACAGTTTAGGTGCAGGTACCCCCCATTCTCATAAACATGTGGTATTAGTTATCACAGATGACTGTAACCTCCCTATCATCTCACATGTCCAGGTGAGGGCCACCCTCAACATTGCAGAACACATAGCATCACTGTTACGAAATGGTATCCCTGGATGTGTGCTACGTTCACCCCTGGAGGACATAGCACCACATGACAGACTGATATTAATCCCTGGCCATATTACAGGATATGTACCTGAACAGTGCCATACATACACAGTGGTCCCACACCAATGAGGAGTAACCTCTACTGACCCTGGTAACTACTGCATCATATGCACAACTGGCCTTGTGTTCTAAGCTATGGAAGTTTTAAGTATGGGCAACATGTACAGCAATATTACATATGTATATATTTCAGGACTATGTACACACAACCTATCTCATGGACATACCTATAGATAGTGAACTATGATACATTTGGAGGTGTCACAGTAAACACAGTATTAACCTGCTACTTTGCATTACCTGTGTTTGTGGCAGCTGTTGCTGTGTCAGTGGTGCTGCTTGCTGCTTGCTGTTTGCTGCTGCTGCTGCTGGTTTTGCTGCTGGCTGTCTGTATATTTTTATTTCTCTCTGTCTCTCTCTCTCTCTCTTTCTCAGTAGGTTTGTGCAATGACTGTATTGCATGTGTGGAGTGTGGGTACTGGATGCTTTTGTAGGTATCTGCATAGGTCCATGTGATGGCCTCTGCACCAATTGTAAGGCAGCATTGGCTAATTGCATACAGCCAGTTGTGTACTGATTGCATGTCTCACTGTGATTTCAGGACAGTGCTATAAAAGGGTATGTGAGATAGGCATTGCCCTTTCAGATTGTAAGGGCGTGGACCATGCTGGTATGCTGTTGGAAAATGTTCTGTGAGTGTGAAGGTTAGTACATCTCTCATGCTTCATGCTGTGTTGTGAATTCAGGTTGCTGCATTTCTCTCACCTGTTCCCTGTAGTGAGTGTGTATGCATACTGATGCCTACGACTATATTTCATATGTATTGCTATATATACATATGTGTACATATACATACTTTCATATATGTACATTAGCTGACAATATTGGGTACAAGCTAACAATTTGCAGGGCTGTTTCTGTCAACACTACACTAGTATAGGAATCCAGTAATTGGGACAGTAAAAGTCTGCCTGACATGCTTTGGGTAGTACACATACTATATTGCCTTTATCTTCATTCCTACTATTACATGTTCCACTTATTTAGCACTATATTCCTGTATGAGAGTCATGGCTTACTGGTAGGTCATACAGACTAGTGTTACAATGGTCTTGTGGTAGGGCCTACTAGTATGCTTATATTTTGCTTTCAAATTGAGTATAGGGCCTATCAATCAGAGTGCTAGGGGCACATTTAAGCAGTTAAAGTGGTTAGTAGGTCTCACAGGAGTCAGGCTGTCTTGCAGATTCTGGTTGCTGCATTTATCTTCACTGTTTCCTGTAGTGAGTGTGTATGGATACTGACACCTACCACTATATTTCATATGTATTAATATATATATATATATATATATATATATATATATATATATATATATATATATATATATATATATGTATGTGTACATATACATACTTTCATATATGTACATTACCTTACATTATTATGTACAAGCTAACAATTAGTAGGGCTGTTACTGTTAACACTAAACTAGTATGGGAATACAGTCGTTCAGGCATTACAAATCTACCTGACATGCTTTGGGTAGTACACATCCTATATTACCTATATATTGATTCCTACTATTACATGTAAAATTTATTTCAGCACTATGTTCTTGTATGAGAGTTATGGCTTAGTGGTAGGTCATACAGACTAGTGTTACCAAGGAGCTTGGAACTGACAGTAGGAATTATTTTCTTTCAAACTGAGTTCAAGACCTGGCAATCAAAGTGCTGAAGGCACCTTTACGCAGTTAAAAGGGTTATTAAGTCTCACAGGAGTCAGGCTGTGTTGTAGATTGTGGTTGCTGCATTTATTTTCACTGTTTCCTGTAGTGAGTGTGTGTGAACACTGACACCTACCACTATATTTCACATATATTAATATATTTATATATATATATATATATATATATATATATATATATATATATATATATATATATATACATATGTGTACATATAATACTTTCATATATGAACATTACCTCACATTATTATGTACAAGCTAACGATTAGCAGGGCTGTTTCCGTGAACACTAAACTAGTGTGGGAATCCAGTAATTCAGGCATTAAAATCTACCTGACATGCTTTGGGTAGTACACATCCTATATTACCTTTCTATTGATTCCTAGTATTACATGTTATATTTATTTTAGCACTATGTTCTTGTATGAGAGTCATGGCTTAGTGGTAGGTCATGCAGTCTAGTGTTACCAGGGTCCTGGGTTTGAGACTGGCAGTGGGAATTTATTTTTCTTTCGAAATGTGTACAAGACCTGTCAATCAAAAGTGCAAAAGGCACTTTTAAGCATTTAAAACCAGGTCTGCGCTCGTTTGCGCGGAGCTCATGCATGCGCACTGGCATTTAGCTCCGCGCACACAAGCGCACACCCGCGCTATTTTCTTTGAAAGAAAAGAAAAAGGGATGACAGGAAAGTGGTGAAAAAGGGGTCACAAAGAGGGTAAGACAGTAGGGAAACAAGCTTGGAATTTGCAGGAAGGATGTAGGTGAGGCCCATAGCTGCCCATGTCTTACCCAGCAACAGCTGTGCGTTTGTATGCAATTTGGTGTGACATTTGGAACCTTCCACCCTTGAGAGAGGTGTCAGGACAACATTAATACCTGTTGTACAGCCAATTGTAATTAACAGTTTCGATGTCCAGCGGACATGTGTGCAACATGGACATCTATGTATGGGGCATAATTTTTTTGTGGGTACAGAGTGCCCCTTTTTTTGTTTTTTTATCAGGTGAGAGTGGTATGTCAGGTGAGGTAGTCGGTATAGCTGGGGAGGTAGTTTGGGTAAGTTAACAGACAAGACAGACAAGACGCATACAGGGGCGGTGTATGACATATGTGGGGGGGTTACACAATTGACGGGGACGGAGGTTGGGATATCCATGGCACATGAGCCCACAGATGGCAACAGTGGAACTGATATCCCCACCCATAGGCAGTTGCCACTGTTCCTTCACAGCCCAGGACGAGGCTGTGCTGGGGGCTGTGCGGGTGGGACAATGGGCAAGCCCATAAGCTGTGCCACCCGGGCCTCAAGCTGGCATAGGGGCCCAAGGACAGAGTCTTGGATCTCCCTTCGCACCACAGACCAGACACCTTGGAGGGTGAGTGGACGTGCTCCTCTGGCCACACTTGCAGAGGGGGGACGGGCCCCATCCCCTGCAGCGCTTCAACCCGAAGGTGGCACAGGGCCACCGGAGGAGGGTCCAGCCTGGGCACTAGTGCCAGGTGCAGTCGCCAGCTGAGGTGGGAGAGGTGGGTCCGCTGGGACCTGCCTTCCCAAGCGTTCTAGGTTTGTGGGTATGTTATGTTAGTTTGGGTTAGTGGCATATTATTCCATTCAAATTAGTTGTAACAGCATGCATTGGTATTCCCATTAAACAAACACCCAGATATTAACACCATTGAACAACGGGCATATCAATATCACATGCATTATTTGAACAGAAATACACAATTGAACAACATGCAGGGTTGATTAATGGCAACAGGCCATCAGGTTTGCTGGTTTGCAGGTATGACCAGGGCACATGCAACAACAGACATGCATATATTTTTGAAACAAGACAAATGTCCATGGTTAATGAAATGTTCACATACCAATATGTAGTGTTTTTTTATTTGCAATTATAGGGTGGGGTGGAGAAAGAAAATGATGACACATTCATAAATTATACATTCATATACATTTGTAATAGAAACACAATTAACTTGTGGGTGATACTTTCCCACTGATTCTTACTTGACTGTCATGCTAGACCTGTTACAGATACATCACTATCCTGGTTATTTTGAATTTGATCAGATACATCATCCTGCTACACTTTGATGACAGGGCAGGGGACAGCTATGGATGTTTAGTATGTCAGACAATCATTCATTCTATCTGCAAATCGCTGACTGTGATCACCATATACAGAGTTTGGCCTGAACATTCAAGAGTCAGACACACTGAAATCAGTTTGGGATGTTAAGTTTTAATTCCCACATGCATTTATTTCTGTAGAACCACACTGAAGCTTATATATTCAGGAGTTATTACTACTTTATTTATTGATACATGACCCTTTCTGTCACATGTATCTGGACTCCTCAACGCCCCACCGCTGTGCTTGAAAGCAACGTCCCTCCCCTACTCCACTCATTCTGCCTGCAGGTCTTTTCTACAATTGTTTATGCTGTGTATTCCCGCCTATGGGTCTTATATATGCCGATTTTCCCGCACATTTCTATGATTGGCCATTTTGGAATTGTATCAACTTCACAGAAACTGCTTTATCATGCTCCATTTTGTATTACATCCTATATATATGCTATTTCTGCATTTCTAAGTACTGCTGTCATGGCTTAGTGGTTTAGTACCTTGATTCTAGTGCATGGTATCCTGGGTTCGAATCTGACTTTTACATTTTAGGACTGTCTGGGAATGACTTCAGGACCTGTCAATCAATCATGCCAAAAGCATTTTTAAACACTTTAAAACCAGGTCTGCACTCGTTTGCGCGGACCTCAGGCATGCGCACCGCCGGTTAGCTTGTGGGAGCGTCGCGCAAACGGTGTGCGCTGGGTTACACCTTAATTGGCTAGTAACACACATGTTAACCATAGCGCAGCTGGTTGCACACAGTTTGGGCCTGTTAAACCAGTCCTTAGCTATGGGCAAGCTGTTTGCAGTTTGTGAAACACTACTTAGCTACAGGCACTCGGTCTCACTGCAGTTTAGCTATCAGTACATTTCTAAAGATTTTTATTATTGTATTACTTGCAAATATATGCTCCATTTCATTCCATTTTACAAAAAAAATACTTTTACATTTGTACAATACTGTCTGGGGCCTTTTTAGTGCTTATTTACAAAAAAAAAAAAAGGTTGTTGTGTGGGCTCGAACCTTGCCTGCCTGCTCTCAAGCCGACAACTCTACCGTTATGCTACTACTTCTTGGCTTATTTTGCATATTTAGTTCTTATATCCTTTTCCACTTATTGCTAACTGCAGTTGCGCTAGTGGCACACCCGCGCACACGTGCTCACACAGTAGCAAACATTTACGGGATTTAAAAAAAATAAAACAGTTTTTATTTTCATTTTACAACATCTGTTCACTTTTTACATTGCTGGTCTGTGGGGGCATGTGTTGTGTAGTGTGGTTATTCACATTTCCATGGCTTCCCTTGTGGCTGTTTACTTTCAGCCATTCTAGACTTTTGGGGGCGTGTCTACAGACACGCTCCCTACTCTCTTACACGGACCATGTAAGAGTTACAGTGTGATTCAGCATGCCTCATGCACCTCATGCATATGCATGACATGCTGACATCACACCGTTTAACTGCAGCCTCCGTGTAAGAGTTATAACTCTTACACAGAGGCTTCCTGAATCCTGCCCTATGTCTAACCAATGAAGCACCATTTTGATAATGCTGCCTTTGCATAAATTTCTATATTAGGAAAGTTCAAACCCCCATTCTTCCAAGGTCTAAAATGATGATTTATATTTAACCAAGGTTTATATGGATACTATAAAACGTTTATAAATATTCTGTTTTTTGTTTTAATTTTTTCTTGTTTGGTGGTAATAAAAGAGATTGAGCTATATATAACATTTCTGGAAATAAAAATTATTTAAAAATATGTAATTTATCTTCAAATTATATATATGCAATTTATTTTAGGAATAAATGAGATAAGTTAAAGAGATCATTATTTTTCATAGATATACCCAAGGATTTAATAAAATCTGTGTGGGCTCCTTGTAGAGCCTATACAGAATGTACCCATGTACATGGCCACTGTTCCCCCTTGACAGTGTGCCATGCATATTAATAATAGCACAGTGCTGAGAAAAAGGATAGGAACAGGGATATTGAATCAATGTAGGCAGAAGTTTAGATGTTATTTTGTGGTTGTGGATGCCTGATGAGATGCTATGTACAGGGTGAGGTTCCCTGTAATGCTCTGCGCTATTGTTAAAATGCTGTGAAGGTTTAAATGGGTAATATATTTTTCTTATCTCTTTGTTTTTATATATATTTTTTTATTGTTTGTTAGCGTGGCATGGCACGGAATGCAGCAATGTCAAGCTGTGCTTACATACAGACAGCTGACACCTTCTACACATTTAAAAATAGAAACAGGATGTAATTAATTATCATAATTTTTTAATTCCTGTTTACACAGCGCAGAGTGCATCAAAGGTGAGCTGTGCTTATACATACATAGCTGACACCTGCCAGACATCAAAAAATAGAAACTGGATGTAATTATTTCTGGTTATGTTTAAGCTTACTTGTGAGGCACAACATAGTGCTCAGCAATGCTAACAGGTCGCCTAGTAGTATATGTGAAGGTATACTACTTTTCATAATATCCAAGTAGCTAAATGGGTAGAGTTATGGTCTAACACTTAGTCAGTCCTGGTTTGAGTCCATAGCAGTCATAACATGTCTTTAATTTAATATACTGTTTTTGTTTAATTTAAAAACAAAATTGTTAAATATGGCAGTGCTGTGCATTCCTAACCACTGCTCAAACATGCTAATAGCTTCTACAGTTTGCACAGTGCTAAGCTTCACTAAAACCACAGTTGTGTGATGTTTCACTCTGTTCAGCTCTGCTAAGCTGGTTTGCGTGATGGTAAGCAATGCGGTGCTTTCTTGAATGTTGCTTGCTGACATGTAAGGGCAGGAAAACAGCCTATATTAAGACCAATAGGCAGAAATTGTGCACAATTCATTTAAGTTTGGTTATCTGCTGATATACCAGGCTGTGTTGGAGAAGGTGCATGCTTTCATGTGCAGAGATGGGATGTGCAGGAGTCCAGGGTTTTTGTTGGGCTCCTGGTACACAATCATGAACTAGGCTGATGCAAGGTGGGTACTAAGGCTCAAAGCATAAGGCTGAGGCCTGGGATCAGTTGACCAGGGAACTTACCAGTTCTACTGGGATCCCCCACACTGGTGAGCAGTGTCATCACCACTATGATGACCTAAAACAGAGAAAGAGGAGTCCAAGAGGCTAGGGCTGAGCATGCCCCACTAATATGTAAACATGTTTTCCACTGTTTTACCAAAATGCAAGCTGAATGTGTGCAAAACTTGTGTGCATAATTGTTTACCTCTCTCCCAACAGCTGCAGCTGAGACGACTTACAATGTTCAGTCTCAAGCTGGGTGCCTGGCTAGGTTGTGCCATGAGTGTAGTAAGTACATATTTATTTTTCTAACTGTAGTGCAGTAAGCAATAAAGACTAAAAAATGTACTGCAATAAAGAATAAACAATAAAAACTGTAGTGCAATAAATGGGAAATTAAAACTGTAGTGAAAAAATGAACAATAACAACTGTATTGCAATAAACGATAAACAATACCAATAACAGCAAGCAAAAAGGTGTAAAGCATGATTGTGGTGTCATAACATAATTGCAGTAGAGCTGTATGCATTGAATGTCTATGATAAGGTTGCTGCAATCAAGTATAACACTGTAATATCTGTAGAATGCAAAATGAATGGCCTGAAAACTGTTTTGTTTAACTCATAGTATGGTCCAAGGCTGTCTCCAGGCCAGTTTTGCTCACATAATGCTCTCTGTTCCTCCTACTCCAGGAAAAAAAAAAGGTATATAGGTGAGGTAGCCCACTCTATGGGCAGATATTGTGTGTAGACTTCACAGAGAATTATCAGCAATACCAAAAAAGTGTTAAGTGGCATTGTGGATTCCTAAATACATCTGTATTGGGTCTATATTAAATTCTCAAAAGCCGACACTGTTGAATCTGACATTGTCGGCATGAGAATAGCGAAACTGCAGAACATCGAAGAAGTAAACAGAAATCTCCGTAAGGGGAGATTTCCATTTACTTCAATGTAGTGCGGTCTCAAAGTTGGTATATTTAAGTAGCATGGGTGTGGAGGGCACAACCCCCCACACGTGGGTGGGTGCAGGGGGGCTTGCCCCCCTGCCTACACCATTTAGTTTTTTTTTTTTGTTGTTTTAATTTTTTTTGGAACATTCGATGTTTTAACAGTTCAATGACTAAGGGTCGACCTTTAGTGATTTGAACTGTTAAATATTTGATGTTCCAATATAGACCCATCTGTCTTAATATTTGCAGTACAGCTGTATTCATGGACGGTGCAGTGGTGCAGCAGCAGTGTTGTCACCTCACACAAAGAGGTTCTCCAGTTTGATTCTTGGCTGGGATACCTTCTGTGTGGACACTGCATGTCCTCCCTGTATTCGTGTGGGTTTCCTCCCAGGTGCTCCAGTTTCCTCCCACATCACAAAGACATGCTTCTGGAGCATTTCTCTCCAGGCTTCTGCTGAAAATTGGCTTCATTCCAAGTCGGACTTTTCCAGTAAACAAATGTTAAATAAATAAATAAATACATATGTGTTCTACTGTCACTGCAGTCAAGTGTAAAACTGTAATAGCTCTAGAATGCAAAAGGAATGTCCTGTAAAATCTATTGCTCAACTAATAATATGCTTCATGGCTGTCTCAGGACAATTTCAGTCACATAATGCTCTTATTTTCTTCCACTCCAGGAACAAAATGCATATGGTTGAGGTAGCTCATTTTATGAGCAGATACTGTGTGCAGATTTCACAGAGAATTATCAGCAATACCAATAAACTGTTAAGCAGCATTGTGGTTTTATAAATAAATCTGTCTTAATATTTGCAGTAGAACTGTATTAATTGCATGTCTGTTCTAAGTTGCTGCAGTCAATTGTTACATTGTTTGCAGATGCCCCCTGCAGTCAGATTTATTGGGTTCTACCCCCATGCCTGCCAATTAAGGCATGACAGCTGTCTCATTTATTTATTGTACACAAACATGCCTCTCAAGTGTCACAATTTTTCATAATGTAATTAAAATTGCCTAATCAGTTTATCACATGGTTACCAGACAAATGATTCCCTGAAATCCAAAGTATTGCCAAATACATTTACAGAACATCTTGGTAGTTATATAAGTCCAAATTATGTGAAACTGCTCTGTGTACTATCATATCCAGTGGAGTGATTTATATTGCATTATGTAACAACTGTAATGCATTCTATATAGGTAAAACAGAAAGAAAACCCTGGGTTAGAATATATGAGCATAGGTATGACATAAGGATTAAGAATCCTAATAATGCCTTGTATATACATATTAGGTTTTGTGAAGGAGCTGATTTTAATTTTTTTTTGTATTGGAAATGGTACCCATTGACTTAAGAGGAAGGCCATGTGAGACCAGAATACAATACAGGAAGCTATATTGGCAGATAATACTGGAAGCCAATAAATCTCCTGGATTAAAAGAAATGGTTTCCTTAACTCCATTATTGAAGCTTAGGGTGGCTATACTTTAAGAATTATATTAAATGGCCACTAGATGAAGGCCTAGGGTAACATCAATAAGTAAACAGGGAAGACTATATTTATTATAAAGGGAGAGAGAAGAAGAAATGTTTTGATTAAAATTATATATCATGATTTTATTATAGTTTAAATATATGATATAAATGTTTTGTACATTTATATTTATTTTTATCAGTTTGATAAAGATATTTTAAAGGAAGTTATTTTATATATATTTTTGAAGTCATGGCAATGCTAATTGATTAATAAGAGCATTACTTTTATTGGTGGTTCTTAATTACTTTTGTTATAAAAGAATGATAGTGGGAGAGGCACACTTGCATCTGAAGAAGTCTGAATTAAAATGAAAACATGGTGGCATGTTAAGCGTAACTGCTTTTTATTGTTTTTTATTTTTGAATGTGTGTTTATTAAAGTGTCATTATCAAACGATCAAGTGTCATCCTTCTGGAGTGCCTCTGCTTGTTTTTAGTGGTGCTATTGTGTTCTGGGCATTTTTTTCTCATTTTGTTTAGTGGATTTTGGTTAGATACATTGAGATGGAGGGACTTCCTGATTCTATGAATGATGGCAAAACAAAAGGCAGAGAAGTGGGTGAAATCCAAAAAAATGATTGGCCAGTTACCTCAGCTTATGGATCTCTTAACTCTGATGGGCCAATCAATGTTTTCTTTGGTCTCCAATGGTTCTTTGCCTTTTAATCAGGAAGAGAATAGAAATGGACGCTATAGAGGTTGTAGTAATGGAAATACCAGCAGGGAAAGAGAAGGTTTTTCCTTGGAACAGATATAATAAAGGAAAACATAGTGACTTAAATGGTTTTCCAAATATTTTGGTTGGAGAGGCTAACAGTTTGAATGGAATGAGGAAAGTAGTTTCATTTCAGTGAATGCTAATGATGGACAAGGTGAGCGTTTACAAACTTTTAGCAAAGAAGGAAATATGGATTTAAATTCAGTTTTAATGAAAAAATATGTATTTAGTGAGCCTGTTCAAAGCTTTACATATTGCAATAATGATACTTATGCCAATAATTTAGTAAAGCTTGACACTTTGTTGTTTAAATACAAATCTTTAGATTTAGATAATGCATAATTAAAGGAATACATTAATCTAAGGATTGTACACAAGGGGTTAAGGGTTTGTAAATACCCCAATAATGTGATTAATATTTTTGATACATGTGGAACAGATATAATGAGAGCTATTATTAGACATATATAAAAAACGCTGAACCCAACAGGGTAACCACTGAAATAAACGAACAAAAACACAAAATTCATGGACTGCACCAAACTGCTTTAATGAAGAGCTAAAAGGCTACAAAATACTAAGCGCTTAGCATTTTGGAGCCTTTTAGCTCTTCATTAAAGCAGTTTGGTGCAGTCCGTGAATTTTGTGTTTTTGTTCATTTATTATTAGACATAATGAAAAAGAAATTAGTGTATTGCATGGACTAATAGAGCATATCAACCACAACATACTAACTCTAAATGATCTAATGTTTATGGCTGAAAGGGAGAAAAATAAATATATTGAAGTTTTGAAAAAGTGGAAGGAAAATGTAAAAATGTATATCACAGAAAAATGAGGAAGATAGAGATATCAAAGAATATAAAGAACAGTGTAGCTACCCTAAACTGAAAACGTATAAGAATCATCATAGAGGAAATGATAGAATGGAAGGAATGGATTACAATGGTAAAAGAGGGGAACAACAACAGGATAGACTGGAAGACAGAAATATACAAGAAAGAAGTCTCCTTATTATCTGAACAAACTTTTAGAGTTCCCTTCTCTCTTGAGGTCGGAGAGATTGAAGAACAAGGGACCAGTGTACTACAATTACAACAACTGGAAAGGGATATTCAGAGGCAATTATTGGTGGAATTAAATAATTTTTATGCAGATGTTAATATAAAAAAGGAAGGCTTTTAAGTATAGTTTTAAAGGACAATATTTTTAATTATAGCAATATAGAAAATAAGGAATGTCATTTTAATCTGTTTTCTAAGGGTTTTAAATGTATTCTTAGGAAAACATCAGATATAAGTAGGGTAATTATTGACTTTAAGCTATTCATTAGAAAAAATAACTTAGAACTTATATTTAATGGGCGGGAAAGAGAAGATGTTACAAAAGGTATGTTAAGTAAGAAAAGCACATTTAATCCTCCCTTGCATACCCAGCTTAAGAATTTTGAAGCTTTTGTTGAAAATGAACTAAGAGAAGTAATAAAACAAAATAAAGTGGTCTCAAACTTAACAAAAGAAGAAAGAAATTTATTAGAAGAGATTAGGAAAAATACATTTTTGAGAGTTATGAGAACCAACAAAGGGGGTGGGACAGTATTTATGGACAGTACTACATATGAAGCAAAAATGATGGAAATTTTAGAGGATGATATGAAATATGCAAGAGTGTTAATCAATGAAATAAATCTAGCTTAAAAAATAATATATATATTATTTTACTTTAAATGACCTGTTGTTGGAGGGACTAATAGACTTGGACACATGCAAGTTTTTGCACAATGATAAACCAAGAGTTCCCTCTATATTCAGCATCCCAAAAGTGCATAAATATGCATTAAATCCACCCCTTAGACCTATAGTATCTGAAGAAGGCTGTGTAACAGGCCCCCTAGCCAGATTTCCGGATGTGAACCTTAAAAAAACTTTCAATGGCAGGTAGAAACACATTAAAAGATTCCTGGGATTTATTGAAGTGTGTTAAACCTAATTTATATACAGATAAAATCATTTTTATTACAATAGATGTTGTGGAATTGTTTACATCTATCCCACACAACCAAGGAACAGAATAGTTTGAGAAGTTTTGTTAAGATATGGTGAATTAACAAATAACGAGCTTAGTACCTCTCTGATGTTGATGGATTTAGTGTTAAAGAACAGTTTTATTTATTATGAAGGGGAATTTTTTCAACAGTTTAAGGGAGTAGCAATGGGGGCAAGATGTGCACCAACTTATGCTAACATTCTTTCCAACTAGGAGCAAATATATATATTTAATTCAGAATGCAAGAGATGTTGGAGCTTATACAGGTATTATTTGGGTGATATATGTTTATTTTTGGTAGAGTCAGAGTAGAAGTTTATAGATTTTTTTAATTACATTTCTAGTACTACTGCTTTTTTGAGGTTCACTTATGAAATAAGATATGAGGAAATTAATAATTTGGATCTTACTATTGAAAAAGTAATGGCAGGTTTAAATCTAAAGTTTTCAGAAAGGAAACCTTTTCAAATTCATACCTATACAATACATGTGCACAGTCTTTTTATCAAAAAAAGATGTTTAGTTAAGGGTCAGTTTGTAAGATGTAGCATAATGAGAATGATGTCAGAAGATGATTTTATGCTTGAGTATCAGTTTTTGAAAGGCATGCTTAGGGCAAGGGGCTACCCAGTAAATTTATTAGAAGTACAAGAAGTAATGAAGGGTAGAACAACTAAGTTTGCACCCCTATTATGAAAGGAAGATGTGCCCACTGATCAAAATAGTAAGGAGATAGGTGTAGGTGCTACAGTATATGAAGGGGCATGTATTAATTGTGATAATGATGCAGGGGTAATTAGGAAGATAGTAGAAAAGGAATGGGCAACGTTTGCCACTATTTCAGATCTCAAAATCATTATTGAAAACCCCCTGAAATGTATCTACAGAAAGAGTTCTAATATTAAAAAGATATTAGAAAACAAGAGGTATGAAAAAACATCCAGCAAACAAGGTAAAGTAGGTACTTATAAATGTGGGTCCTGTCCACAGTGCCTTTATTTGAAAAATGGTGACATTATACATATAGCGGAGAAAGAAAAATATATAAAGAGCAAGAGTTATGTGAATTATAACACCAGCTGAGTGATTTATATTCCGTTATGTAACAAATGTAATGCATTTTATATATGTAAAACAGAAAGAAAACTGCGAGTTAGAAGATATGAGCATTGATATGACATAAGGATTAAGAATCCTAATAACACCTTATGTAATATATTAGATTTTGTGAAGAAGCTGATTTTAATTTTTTTTGTATTGGAAGTTATACTTAAGAGGAGGGCAATGAGAGACCAGAATACAATACAGGGAGCTATATTGGCAGATAATACTGGAGGCCAATAAATCCCCTGGATTAAGCAAACTGGTTTTCTTGGCTATAATATTCAAGTTTAGGGCATCTAAATTTTAAGAATTATTTTCAATGGCCACTAGATGGAGACCTAGGATAATATCAGTAAGTAAACAGGGAAGACTATATTTATTATATGAGGAGATGGAAGAAGAGTTGTTTTGATTATTAAAATTATATATCATGATTTTATTATTATTATAGTTTAAATATATAATATAAATGTTTTGTATATTTATATTTATTTTTTATTAGTTTGATATTGATATTTTAAAGGAAGTTATGTTATATTTTTTTAGAAGGCATGACAATGCTAAATGATTAATAAGGGCATTACTTTTATTGATGGTTCTTAATTACTTTTGTTGTAAAAGAATGATAGAGGAGAGATATGCTTGCATCTGAAGAAATTTGAATTAAGATGAAAACGATGTAACATGTTAAGCATTTATGTACCTTTATGTGCTTTTTTTTTTGTTTTTTATTTTTGAATGTGTGTTTATTAAAGAGTCATAATCAAAAGGATCTAGTGTCATCCTTCTGGAGTGCCTTTGCTTGTTTTTGGTTAAGCCAGCAATTAATGACTGAATCATGCACTCTTTATCCAGGCAATGCATTTCAAATGAAATGTTTGCTTTTCACTGAGGGAAGTCACAGGCTACAGATAGGAACACACTTCATATATTCATGTGGCAAAACTATAAGTGCCTAAAGTGTCACGTTATGCATTAATATGCATTCACAGAGAATTTCAACTCAGGTACTGCAAATGAGGCCCACTAATATGAGAGTGGGCCACACAATCCCTTCAAACTCTCAGTGCTGATTACTACAGCTGCATAACTAACATACACATTTGAAGTCCATGCTTGTAACAAGGACTTCCCCTCATACATCCTGCAGATTACCACCAGACTGTAACACATGGCCTGACAGTTGCTTAAATGGTGGACATATTCTTATATTTATCCCCCATGTTGCCAAAGACACAACAAACATGTTGCCTAGTACTCTGTTAGTGATACCATTGCCTAACATACTTACCTTAAACACATGCCTTAATTGCAGTGGAAAGGGAAGCCTCACTCTAGCTCTGCCTCTACAATAAGGCTGACACAGCTCACACAGTAACTCCTACAGCTTATTGTCCTCCAAAGTGTTCACACTCTCTACCTATGCCTATTACCTGCAGCATTAGCTGCAGCCTGTAGCACACACATCTCTATGTAATAGTAGCTGCTACAGACCTACCCTCTGCGATGATGTAGTCTCCTCACCCCAGTAATGTCCAGCACAACATATCAGCAAGGGCTTCTAATCTGCATAAAGGCCTTATATCCTGTACAGTGGCTGCATGTCACTGACTGATGATAGTGCAAATCAGCTGTGTTGGCTGCAATTAGCATTTCAGAACCTTAGATTGGTTAAGAGGCAAATCAGCTGCTGGTGAGAAGCATGTTAAAAAGGCAAGCAGCTGGCAATGGGGATACCATTCTGTATGAGACTTTCCTCACACAGAACATGCATTTGCAAAACATTCTTCATCAGGTATGTAACCTATTTGTTTACAACAGGATGCAGAGGTATGAATATACTTACAGGGAATAGAGATTACAGCATTAAGCCATTCTTAGAACTGTGATAACAATGTGTCAGTGATCTCCAGATTTGTTACAAATACAGAGGATGTGCAATATATCAAGGGTGGAATGCTTATTGCCAATGTGGCACACTGGTTGTAATAGCACACTGCTATTTGTTTGGCCTAGTTTTTTTGACATATTTTCGGGGGGTTGCCCCTTGGGGACAACCTGTAATAGACTCCAGTGTTAGCTGTATGATCATACAGCAGTATCTTTCATGGCACACACGGGAATACCAGACTATTGCTGGTATCCTAGTTGTATCCACATGCTTAGTTTGTTTGCACACTGTGGAATATGACATGTGATCAAGCAGTGGATACTGCCAGCCATTCTGACCTTACTGTTTCTCTACATAGTGTACTTCCATGTATGTGATCCTGACATGTGTTCCCATGTTGTTGTCTTTCAAGAAACATGTATCCAAGACACAGTGCAGCTTTCAAGGATGCAGAGAATGAGTTAATACTGGAAGGTCTATGTCAACACCAGGAGCTCCTGCTGTCCAGGGGAAGGCGCAACAGGGAACAGCAGCAGGCATTGTGGGCTGTCCTTGTCTGTGATGTGAATGCCACAGGTCATCAGAGCAGAACATATGAGCAGGTTCGACACCGTGCAATGGACATACTTAATGCTGCATGCAGAAAGGCAGCAGAAGTAGCCAGGGACCATGGTGTCACCAGTGGAGGACCTGCAGTGGAACAACCACTCTCAGCCACTGAGGAATTCCTGGCAAATCTAAGCACATGACAGCTTCCAGACATTCATCACATTCTACATCATAGATGTGGGTGCCACAGTTTCCACAGCAGAGGAACATGCAGGTAAGCTTAGTTTGATCAGCAGTGCAATACTGTAGCATTCAATGTGTCAGGATGTACATATTCTTCTGTGGGTGTTAGGTCTTTTGTTCTTTGGCGGGAGAATGGTTTAACTGCAGTTTGACTGTCATGCTCAGATTTTGATTATATTAACAATTAACACAGTAACTACTGTAAATGTGAGATATATGGATGTATTACCTTGTGGTGGTGGAACATGCATTGGTACTGATGTTACCTATCGTTCAACTTTTCAAAGGTCCATCAGGTATCAGACAAGTCTGTGGTCCTTCTCCTGGAAGGCATGACACTGTTTTGTTATAGATGTAGGTTTACACCAATGTAATCTCTAAAATGTCATCCCAGGCCTGCTGCCTGCATTGCTGGACTGTCGGCATGATAGCCAACTGCACACATATTTGCTGACTGTACACATGTTTGACTCATACCTATGCCTTGTAGGTGTGACCATACTGATAGACATGACAGTATTGTCAGGACACTGCAGAGTGTCATATTTGCCTACTGTGCAGAGTCCACATAAATGTCAACAGTGTGTTTCACTGCTGCTGATGAAATTGCTGTTTAAAGAGCTTTTATTTACAAGTAACTACAGCTGTTAGTGGGAAGAGTAATGTCCTCATGTCCTTCTATATGAGGTTGGGTTTTCAACATGTCTGTAAGAGTGACGACAATGTATAGAGCTTTACATATATTACAACATAGTACTGCAGAGCATAATAGTGCAGTTATTAATGTACTGCTTTTTCTTATCACAGATGACCAGGGTGGTTAGTGTTTGTCCCCTACACAACCTGATATCAGTGTCTCCTCAGACTCTGATGATGATGGTGGCCACAGTGAGGCACAGGTGGGGGTTATGGGGGCTGAATCTTTCCCAGAGATTGACATCCCTCTTCTGCCCTCATTGTCACCACACATAGTCAGTATGCTCACACATACCCAGTCCCCAGAGGCCACAGATATTGGACAGTGAGAAGGTGGGGACATTGAACAGGAAAGTGTGGAAACTATGGCTCCTGTGAGTGTACACACTGGCCACAGCCAGACAGCTAGTGAGGTAGCACACATATGGATTGATAGGGGTGCTTGTAGGAGGCCTGCTGTTTTCCACCACCTGTTGCAGGTGTCACATCATGGGTCACTTGGTGCATGTTTCAGGCCATCATGGAGCACAGGCACATTCCAAATGGAACTCCAGACATATGCTTAGGACTATGGGTGCAGCACAATCTGACATCCATGACTGCTTCCACTGCATTGGTGACACCCTGGATTGGTTTACTGATGCAGCATACAGGAGGTGGGCTGAGACAGTGTCTGTCTTGGAACACACAGTGTCTGTGCTGGAACGTGCGGTTGGAGTTGAGCATTGGACTCATGGATGTAAGTCAGCAACCCCATCTACTGAGAGTCCATGTGGCCATGCACAATCATGCACCTGTAGTGGCAGTACATCCAGCGCTACAGAAGCGAGTAAGCTGTTCACTCCAAGACATGGCAGGCCATAGACTCATGCTCCTGGGCATTCCTGTGGATGACATGGTTCCACCAGACAGCAGTCACAGTCAGGTACTAGCACCACTTCTGACCTTGGGCAATGAGGAGGTGCCAGTGTGACTCCGGGCAGAGCCAGTTCCCATGTTCAGGGCCAGAGACAGTGAACTATCAGCTCTATCTTGCATGGTTAAAAGCTGTTCAACAAACACACATGGCGGGCTGTCAACCGTTTGGGTCAGCTTAGGGCTCCTGCACCCCACACAACATCCTGTGCAAGTGATGATACCAGTGACACGTGCCTGTCATCCTCACCATCAATGCAGGGAAATGATGCTATGTGTCTGATGCACAGGGTGACTATATAAATTGACATGTACTTGTGTAATGCAGTGTTGTTTTGCCATGCCACTTGTGGGTACTGACAGATACTGTATGTTGACATTTATCATGAGTATGCCACATAATTTTGCGTATCTTATATTGTATGATGTTGTAATGGCTGTACACTTACACAATGAAAGGCATGCTGTGGACCTGTTTCTGTTTCAGGAGTCTGTTGGGAAATCCTATGGATACACAGTGGCAATAAAGCCATAGATGACACACCACAGGATGGCATGTCAGCACAGCAGAAATATGTCTTCAGCAAGGTACAGCACTATAGGTCCATGACTCCAAAGGTCCATGTGTGTATAACAGGCTGACAAGGACAATGGCATCATTCAGTGTTCTCATGAATCCCTGATCTGTAAAAAGATCTGATACCCTTAATAAATGTCACCAGGGTTTTGAGTTCTAACACATCTACAAGCTGCAGTAATGGAGATGGCCCATTTACAATTATCCTGTGTCCAGTACAGACATTTGTCTGACACCAGTTATAATTGTCTTGTTTTGCATCCCATTGAGTAACCTGAACATGATGTGTGTCATGGCAGGTGTATGCTTCATATGCATTGTGGTCTGTTTCATATAGAGTGTACTATCTGTGTTACATACCTGTCTCTCCAGCGTGTACTAGTTATACCACAGTGATGTTGTAGGTGTGTAGAACTGGTAGACATGTGTTAGTCCTGTCATGGATACATGGGAGCCATACACATCACCTCCAAAGCATTTAGGAGACAGAATACACATGTACAGTCTTGACACAGACTCCATAGGACATGTTATCTACACTGTGTATTGTTGTACCATTGAACCTGTGTGGCTGCTACAGTTGTAAGATATGCCTGTGTAGTGATATAGCAAGGGTGCCATTGTACATAATGATAGGTGTGATAAGTGCCACAGTCAGTATAGCAGTTGCAGTCTGGGATTTACATCCCATACCTATCTGTATAGGTTGTACAAAACTGAATACATCCCCACATCTTACAGACTGGTGGAAGTCACCCCTACATTACACTCTGTATCCATAACTCCATGAGTAATGGCTCAACTGTGTGCAGTGTGCAGACTCTACAATATTTTCCAGGGGTGGATGACTTTCCAAAGTATAGTATTGTGCTATTGTTGGCATTTAGTATTTGTCAGTGGTTCAGAGAACAACTAAATGTTTGTCTTATGCCATCATGGATAACTGTTGGTTCTGTGTGGGATTTGTAGACAGCTCCTAATATGCAATCACCTGCTAATGTAATCAGTCAGAGGTCACTGACAGTGGCTGTGACTGCAGAGAGGGAATGTCTAGAAGGGGTACATCAGTGATGAAGACTGGTGAAATCCACTGGTGACTGGCATCATTTTAGCATAGGTCTCCCGATGCTATCTTCCCACAGTATGACTGTCAGACACTTGCCTACCCACCAGTTGATATAACTCTCTGTAAATAACATACTCAGTTCCAACAAGGCATGCTGGCCTAATAATGTCAAACACCTTGCCAGGCCATGGTTGGTGGAGTGAGACATATTTCTGTCATCCATTGCATTGTGCAACAGTCAATGGGATCCACCAGTTACAGTCAGGAGGCATGAACTGGCCTTGAGCAAAAGTAACAGTGTTTGGTCCAGTGTCAGTAGGTGTAAGACATTGTTAGTTCTCGTATCCATGCTAACTCCTTTCATGGCATTTCAGGTGACATGACTCAGAGATCTGGGGACACCGCTTGGTACTACATGCTAGTTGCCCTCTGTGCAAGTAAGTATTGCAGTTACTTCCAGCATGTTGCAAGAAGAGAGTCAACCAAGGTGTCTGTACAGAGAACAAATAAACACATTAGGGAAGTGTAATTTTTATACCTTGTGAAGGTAAGGTGGGGGGTTTGCACAGGTATTCTGCACTTGGACACTACTCAAGCAGTGTATACTGGAAGGTCACAATCAACTTGTGAGCCCTGTGTTAAGCATGGGACTCCACGGAATTGCAATTGGCTGGCGATTACTACTACTGGTCTCATTGACACTACTCTCACATAACACACAACATGTTACTACAACACCCATGATGACAAGCAGGACACAGCCTGTTTGTTCATCCACATAGCTGTCCCACATCATGAAAGGCTCTGTAGGCTGCACATTCCCTTCTCCAGGCATATGCCTTGATTAGCAACCTGGGCACTCAGTTGGCATTTGCATGTCTTATGCCTTCTTTTCCAAGGTTGGTGGTATGTCACTAGAGAACTGACAACAGGGGAATTAGGAGCAGTGCTGTAGCACCACAATATGCTGTACAATTTCCACTGACATAGATACCAAGTCTTGCTGAAACAATCAGCACACTGGCAGTGAGCCGTCATAAGTGACAATGTCACAGCTAATCTTACATCCTGCCCTTCAATAGATTACTGGTGGATATCTGCATGCCATGGCTGCGAGGCCTACTGCAGCAGACTGGCCACCTTTGGCCAACCTATATCCACCTGCCACATGCCCTAGGCATGCCATACTGTGCAGTTATGTACCCAAAGCACATTTCTGTGTTGCCACATCATGTCACACAACAACCAGTGTGCTGTCTGGTTGGTTTACAGGCATTGTACCCTTGCGAGGCCAACGTAATGTCAACAAAGTTGAACAAGTCCTCTATGCATGCACAGGCATCCACATCTTCACTGCAAGCTGTGGCTACAAACACTGTATATCAGGCTGTCAACACTAGGGGTGTGACAGCATGACCCTAACTTTGCAGGACCTGCTGCTGAGATGTTGGGAGTGTCCCCACGCCTCTACTCCTATGACACACACACACACACATGTGGCAGATGTGACTGTATTTTACACCTTGCTGCCATTGTGTCTGCAACAGCAGTCATTACATATGGCAATAAACATTATGTCAGCATCCACAGCTCACAACATGCACCTCCTACACCTACATGACACACACCTGCATATGTACAGCTCTTTACAAGACACATTGCCAGACAACAGACACCTCAGAGAATTCTGCCTCTGGAGTGCACAGTACACATAATATTGCAGCATCACTCTCTCACCAGTCAAACACCCAAGGCAAAACACAAATCTCACCTCTTAGTCATAGGTGATTTCCTCGTGAGACACATTGATGTCTCTATGAAGTGGCTACATATGGGAAAGATTACAGAGAACTGTCTGTGACTTGATAGAATAGGCCTTACCAAGCATTGCTGAAAATCATGGAATATCAGTTAACATAATGTTGACATCATAGTTCCTGCAGGTGTGTATGAGTGGGGACATATGCCACCGGCCTGGATACAGACACATGACAGACCTTAGCCAGTATGTCTCTCATAGGTATGCACATAGCTCTCATTTGCAGTTGACCCTCACCTAGGATGATGGCTCCAACACATGGACATTGATGCCAGTCAATAATTGCCTTAGCGTGTGGTGTCATTGAAAGCAGATCTACTACATGTCTGCCTGGGATGCCTTGCTCAACACACATCAATGCTTCACTAGTGATGGTCTTCATCTGTCACCCCTGGAATTTGGTATACTGGCCAAGGCTGCTGACGCCCACAATTCATCTAAGATGGACTGTTAAGGGTAATGTTGGCAATGAGAACACTATTTGTATAGGACATCATGGTTATGCTGCTACATGCTGGGCATGGCAACACTGCTCCCCACTCTGTGGAAGGTGTCCCCACTCTGGGCTATGCAGACATGTGTGCAGTCAAGGACATGTGGTTAAAGGCTGTGGACAGCACCACAGCCATACGAGACTATAAGTCCATCCACATCTTCAGATCTCTAAATGACAGTGTTCTAGGTAATGCAGGTGGTGTAAACATACTCATTAAGGATAAATGCACATAGATAGATTTTGTGAACCACTGTGTTTCCCAGAGACAATGCAGGTGCCATTCAGTACTGGACTGGCATATAATGAAGCAATAGTGGCTACAGAAGCAGGTCCATGAATCCAGACACCCATTGTGCTTATTTGTGTGCTTATTTGTATGTATGTGTGCCTATCAAGATATATCATTGCACCTTAGTTTGGGATGGCATTAAGTGACCACCAACTATGTTGCTTAGCCATGCTGCTGCTCACTTGCCCAAAGGTTAGTCCAGGTCCTTACCTGGAATGCCTTGGAGCAGTGCTATGAAATCCCCACATAGGAAATCAATGTATTGCATTGTGTTTACCAATATGGGTGAAACTACAGCCACCCCAATGTGAGGTCCTTCCTGGTGGGATCTGGCCACAGATCAGTCTCATAAGAACTACAAGCACTAACCCATCTGGCAGACAATTCAGACAAATATTTCAACAAATCCATTTATTGCCTTCTTTGGGATGGTTGACATAGCTTGACTGATCCCCCCCCCCTCAGATGGGACAGGCAAGTATGCAGAGCTCTACACCCATGTATTATGCCAGGAGCATTATAACTGCATGAACTCGGCTATACATGGTGGGGGGGACAGGCTCATCAAGGCACAGCATACCTGACTGGTGGACAACTGCCATTAGCAGGCTGTACAATAAGAGGTTGACATTGCTGTGTGACAGTTGGGGTGAGTGTGCCACCCCTTACATGGAGGCACAACCTCCTCAGCTAAAAGATGCCCATAGTATTGTTGTGATGTTGTATAGACATGGTAAGTGACAAAATTAGCCACCCACAGAAAGCAGAACCACAACACACAATGTAGTTACATGTGTAACCTGAAGGACATGCCCAGGTGGTCGGTGAACTCATACATAATGATGCCACATATAATGGGTCTGTACTCATAGCTGACCTGTAGTCCCACACTTTCTGTGTCAACTTCTCTCCCCTGTCCCTGCCACATGTGACACATAACAATCCTACAACCTGTCCCATATCTTCCATATGTACAGAGCAGTTCATAACTGGCCTCTCAGTGGAGGATACACAGCATCTATTGGACATGCTAACATTCCGGGTTCCATCCCACATGTGATCTGACAAAGATCACTAACACCATTGGGAAAATCTTGCAATCATAACGTAACCACCGGCTGCAACATGTACATGGTTTAGATGTGTGACAACCATGTGACGGGGGGTGTCATGATTGTTATACTTGGTGGACATTTCCAAAGCAGTCATCAAAGACCTGGGTGAGGGGACATCAGGGCATAACCCCTAGACTGAGCCAAGCCATCTGACTATATCCCCTGGTCAGGCAACATTAACAAAACACCCACTTAGACATCCATGATGCTGTCATTGTAGGGATCACTAAGTGACCCATTGATTGCACACATACTCAACATAGGGACAGCTGCCTCTAATAGTTGATCTGTAAGCAGCAGTGTGCAACAGGGCTCAGTCCTGGGTCCTGTACTGCTTGAAACTTATTTAACAACAATACTAGTGACTACTGAATGTCTGTGGCTAACAATGTTGGCTGATGCCTGCAAATTCTGAGCACTCATAGAGTATGTGTATTATGTCATTATCCTGCAAGAGGGTATTGATGAACACATGCCTGTTGACATACTAATGGCCATAAACTCCATGCAAATATATATGGAGTATCATTTCCATCAGTAAGACCTATGTACATTGTAAGTAGCACATCAGTCGCAACATGTGATGTACATACTCAGGGGTGAAAGAACTGGGCACACAGACTTGGCCACACAGGTTCATACCTAATGTGCCTGAGATCACCATGTCTTTACAGTAGAATGGCATGAATTATATGGCATAGCTGAAGGTACAGTCACCCGTAAGTGACATACTTATAACCTCCAAGTACTCTTCCCTCAGCATGACAATACCTGAGTGCAATGGCCATTTGATAATGTACCTTTCCAAGCAGTACTGGCAATTGCACACAACAGTATGGACCCTCACAAGGGCACTTCACATCTTCAGTATGTGTTTAATGGGGATCATCTGAAGTGAGTGTCATTGTTGCCTGTGCCATATAGACTACTCAGAGGTGATCTGTGCCTTGCATACTGGGCAATGTGTAACCCTGCTTGATTGTAAATGCTGCCTATCTGTAGGAGGCATATCGATGGATTAATCACTGTAAGGACATTAAACTAGTGTGTGACGTTAGAAATACATGCTAGTGGGAGAGATTTGTCTGGCAGACTTAACCACACCCTTGAAACAAAACCCTGGCTAATGGCAAAGAGAGAACCTTAGTGCACCTCAGCACATGCCATATGTATGTTTGGCTGGGTGACCATCATCTCAGCACAGGGCTTCTGCATGTGTCCCTCTTGGACTGGTGCAATATGTGCTGATCATGTAAATATGGGTGCAAAGTTGTCTAGGATTGTGAGGGCTGTATAGCCATTATGTTAGTGAAGTTCAGGCATCCTATGGTTCTATAAGATTATGTAACATGATCTAACAGCCCCACACACAAACATAACTATGTTGAGGCTAGCACCACTTCTAGTTACTGCTTACAGGACACAGAAAGGCACACACATAGTGCATGATGGCTGTATTCAGATTAGAACACTTACCTATGTAATTGTACACACTACAGATCACAGTACATGAAGCACACAACACACCTCAAGTCTGCTGGTACCATCAGTTTAGGACATATTATGCTGGACAACATCAGCAGGGCTTGTGGTCAGTCATTTGGAGAGCCGCATCACCTGCTACAATTAAAATACTGCAAAACCCTGCCTGTTTCTAAGTTGATTGCATTTCTTCCATATGGACATACACACCAAGTGGCCTGGAGTGAGAGTTGAACCCTACCTATCTAGTCTTATACACTATAGATCACAGTACTTATCACATGTGCCACAGGTTAAGTGTAATACTGTATTCACAGCTGGTAGTGTTATGGTGGATGACATTATCAAGCCTTGTAGAGGAAGGCTGTTTGGAAGCCAGCAGCACCTTACAGGGCCAAAAAGAGCATAACCATTGCAAGTTGATAGCCCATCAGGGATTGTCAGTAGGAACGCACACACACACACACACACACACACACACACACACACACACACACACACACACACACACACACACACACACACACACACTCCAAGTGGCCTGGAATGAGATTAGAACCCCTACCTATCTAGTTGCATACACTACAGATGCTGATCATAGTACTTATCAAATGCACCATGGGTTAAATCTACTTTAGATGTAATTGCAGGCATAGTATTTGTGCATTACACAAACTAAGCTTATGCTGAACAGCATCTGTGGCCTGCAGAGTGATATTGCTTCTTACTGTTATCTGCATCTGGTATTCTAGCAGTGAGATAACCATTATTATCATAGCTATGTGTCTACACTTACCAGTATGGCCATATGTAGCTGTTTTCACTTAGATAGTCAAGCCTGTGGGCAGGAACAATGTGGCCTGTGCATGCATGTGTTGACAGCATTATACATTACACCATCTGCTAACCTATTTCTATGTGGTGACTTCCACAGGCACAGGTGTCTGTAAGTAAGGGCATTATGCACTGTCGAGCCATTACTTCAGATCCTTTGAGCAACAGTATAGATGTGTGATAGTGCATAATTACTAACCATTATTAGGGTATGTAGGACAATACAGACATCCAGATGCATATTTATGTAATTAACAGGGTTGTATATATAAATGTAGCTGTGTGTGTATATGATATGTATATGCATTATGTAGCTATATGGGGAGAGACTGAGATGTATCATTTTTATATATATAGTTGTATATATATATATATATATATATATATATATATATATATATATATATATATATATATATATATATATATATATATATATATATATATATATATATATATATATATAGGTATATATTTGACAATACATAGAGATATACTATGTATGTGAGAGAGAGACAGTGACAGATGGATTGGTACACTGATATATTTGTATGTATAGACATATCTATACATAACAGGTCATTTTGATCAAGGGGCAAAAGAATTGCACTCATTTTAACTAAGTGTATAGACATGCCCATTGGGACTGTCAGTACTTATAACGTGACTCCAGTCCACACCTACCTTTACTCCAATCCGGGATTTTTTGTGTTACGGACTATGACATCTGTCCTTGTTTCTGCAGTACTACACTTCACTCAAATTGTCCATGGCATTCCCCAGCTGTCTGATGTCTGTGATATGTGATATAGTCCGTGAGAACACCAACATAATAATACCTCACATGCAAAAGATGTGGATACTTCCAGATTAGAACCATCAATACAATCTCCCATGCAAACTTTCCTAGTCCACAGAGCCACACAAGCTTCCAGAGAGAAGTCATTTATCACACAATCAACAGCATACCTATGTACATTATTCCTGCATTAAGTGAGATATACACTGTTTGATCAACTTCTATGTTACTGCCATGAGACTGAAGGGACTAAAGTAACAATTGATGACTTACTGTTAAAGCAATTATATGGGAACAGTGATGTGTTAGGGTGGGAGAGCAACAACACATGTTCTGCTGGGATGGACAGTAGTTCAAATATCATGTGACCCCACTGTTTAACATCTACCTTGACTGATGTAGTGAATATTCCAACCATGAGGCCTAGTGAATATTAAGGAACACATACTAGTGGACTGAGTATCTGTAGTCCCATGTGGATGTTGCTTCTGTCCAAATAGCCCATTATATTTCCTTGCATCAATGCAGAAGATCCATGCATATAATACCATATTATAGTAATCCTTACAAGTAGTGTGTAGGTCAGAGATGTAACTTGCCAATGCAGCAGATGACAGAAGTGTAGTTCAGGGCTGACTCTATCTGATGCAAGCAGTACACAGCCAATACATGGATAAGTGCAGGTTGTGTGGGTTGCCTGGCATCAACAATTTTAATATATGTATGTGAGTAGGAGTAAGGTGTCAGTCCCTGGGGCCCAAGGTTGTCAGTGAATGTACTATGCATTGTCTCATAACCAAAGCCAGGGTGTACTAGGCATATCTACATCTGCCTATAGGGACATCAGCAGGGGGTTCCTCCTCTGGGTCCTCCTGTGATTGTGGCTGTGATGATCTAGGCATTGGTGGGTGGCTGTGTATCCATTTCCTTTACTGATCCTGCTGCAGCTGTTTCCACAAGATCATATTATGTAGCATGGCACATACTCTGATATATGTGCACATGTGGCTGGAGAGTACTGCGGGGCTTTACTGGCTATATTGAGGCACTTGAACCATGACTTCATGATAGGAAAAGGCCCTTCTACCTTAACAAGAATGACAAAGTCCTTAGTAAACCCTCTCATTCAGCCATCATTATGTGACCATTACAAAAACAACAGCAGTCCTGATGAAATATTATGAATTAAAGTCCAACTTATAGTGCCAAAAAAAATGTAGAGATAAGTCCAGACTGCAGCTGCGCAAACATCAGTAGTGTCATTACACAAAAGGCAGCATAAACAGCTATAGCCCTAGCAGAATGAGCTATTGCAGCTGAAGATTAAGGGTTTCCAAGTTTAATATTGGAAAATGCAGCATTAATGAATAATCTGAAAAAGCTGAGCTTAAAAACTTTTTATCATAGGTTTGTAGGTATTTACTAGGCTAAAGACAAATAGGACCCTTAACAGCCTAGTAGTGCAATCCAAATGTGATCCACAAATTTAATGTATATTTGATTTTTAGTGGGTGATTTACTGACTACCTCTGTCATTCAGAGACATAGGTGCCAGACCACGGGAGAATTTCCGATTAGCCATCCATTGGCCCAAGTTGGGCTTAAATAGGGATGAAGAACCTGTTCCAGAGAATGGAAATTTTGTGAGAAACGTGTATTTCTCCAATATGTCCTGTTTATGTTGTAAGCAAAATTTAGTTTTTTTTTAATCTAGTAGTTCTGATGCTGTTTGTTTCATGGATGTGCAAAAGATTCATCAAAACAGGGTTTAGGAATGCCTTGTATGCCAGACAAAGATCACCTCTCAGAAGTCTGTATGATGCCAGGTAAAGAGACAGAAGATTGAGGTGATAAGCATAGGACATTGTGTTTACCCCCTGTATTCCTTTTGTAAGGAACCTTTATGGACATTCTAATTGCAGCGTGTGTCTGGTCAGTTACTTACTGAAGGGAGCATTATACTCTGATGGGCCTGATTTGAGCCGAGTACAGTGGTATGATGACCTCTCTAGACCTAGATGGCATGCTCTTGCTTATAAGCTGAGCAGCAGAGAAGGTTTTTCTTACTAACATAGACAAGGCTAGGTTGCTGTCTCTATGAGTTCTGAGATTCCACACTAGTGAAGCAACCTTTAAGGTTGTTTTATTGAAGATGTAGTTAACTGGGGTGGCAGATCCATCTCCCCCTACAAGTCTTAAGACTTTGAAAAGCATACAAAAACTGGACATGCAGAATGTTTTAGTTCCATTTACATATACTTTGAGCTTTTTACAGACATCAGTGTAATGTAGAAGATTTTCACTTTGCTTAGGAAAGAGGGTGGATAGGTCAATAAACTGATTCATGCTATAAAAATGTACTTTTTCTGAGTGCTACATTTTTTTTGTGGAAAATTAAGTATTGAGGCTTGCCAGAAAGGACCCACAACTCCAAAATTTTCTAAGCAGAAGAATGGCCACTAGAAACATAATCCTTCAGGACAGTTACTTTAGATCTGTAGAAACAGGTGGCTTAAAAGATGAAAGACTGACCTTTTTCAACATGAAATGAATGCATCATGTTGCACAGGAGGCCTAAGCAAAGTTCCACAAGAAGGTTTTACAGACCCTATGAGAAGTAAAAAATAAGTCTAACTCATTAATACTGGAAATAGCAGTGAGGTGAACCTTAAAAAAACAATTCACATCAAAGATAAAGATCTTGGGGATGATTATGACAGGACTATAGGAATTGGGGTTGAAAAAGAAGTCTCTACCTTTGATAGATACCCAGATAGAAAAATATGTGTGCATTTGTCTCAGTAAGTCCTTTGAGAAGAAGGTCCCTGAAAAATGAAATGACAGCAACTGCCTTCATAAAAAATGTAAGCTTGGTAGCTACTATACTGATGAAATTAGAGAATTTCTTCTGTTGACTTTAGTAAGTGAAGACATGGATTGTATTTTCTAAAAGGGAAATGTCACAGAAAAAAACAGCTTCTTCAGTAGAAAAGGACTTTATGGGACTGTCTGGGTCAGAAAGACTGACATTAAGAAGTATGGCTTTCTGGATAAATCTTATCATCAGAAGAAAAGGTGGAAGATGTAAAGGAGTTCAGTTAGAAATTCACGACTTAAGGCATCCTCGACCTGTCCCATGCCCAAAGTAGGAATAAGGGGAAGAAAACTGGCAGAGTTGTTGTTTGTTAGAGAAATGTAGAGATTGTAGTCTGGTTTGTCCCAGAGGCAGAAAATCCTTACTGTCACTGGAGGTCTCAGAACCTATTTATGAGGCCTCAGGAGACTGTGGGCAAGTCTACCCACCGAATGAACTGGGCTCTTCTGGGCTGTCTCTGATTAGCAAAAAGTCTGAGTTAATATCCGACTGCCAAACTCTTATAATCTCTGGCACACAGGATACAATATGTTTTCCAGTGTTTTTCATATAACACACAACAACCACATTGTATTCCAGAATACACATGACTCCCTAAAGTAAGGAATCTTGAAAATCCAACAATATCAACAGAGTAACTTTCCTTTTCATGACACTTATGTGAAGATGAGCTTCCTGACAGTACTATACATCATGAACTGTTTGCACATTGTAGTCCCCCCCCATCATAACTGAGATGCATCCATGGTGATTGGGAGGGTGGCCTAATGGTTAACGTTAATGGTTAAGGTGTTTGCCTTGCAAACACAAGGTGCAGGGTTTGAGTATCACAAGGGACAATTGGCTAGGCTTAAAATGGCTCGCAAGGGCAGTTAGCTTAGTACTAATCTATGAACCTATGAACCTATGGTGACGGAGGCCCAAGGACACTATAACAGGAATGTGCTTCCAGACTGAAGATGTACAGAATCAAGTTGTGGGGATCTGAACAGGAAAGGAAAAACAGATAAAATCTTGAGACCATTGAGGTACCCTCATATGAAATTTAACATGAGGAAAACATACCTAAAACTGCCATAAGGTCTAAGGCTGCTGATAAAGACTGAACTGAATGAATGGACCTAACTATCTCCTTCAGAAAAAGTATATATACCTGAAGCGGAAGGCCTAACAAAGGGAAGTGAATAAGTAGCATTCCATTAAAGACAACAACTGAGTGAAAAATAAGTGAGACTTTGATATGTTTAATATTATTCACTGCAAGATGAAAAGAATAAGAAGTGACTGTCTTATTTTTATTAGATCAGCTTTGGAGGTACAGTAAGGCATGAGTCATCTATATATGGGAATATGCTGGATTCCTGCAGTCTTTAGTAATCTGCTACTTTGGACATAGACATGGAGAACACCTTAGAGGGCAGAATTCAAAAAGAATGAAAACCCTTGAGTGGATTTCCTACCATTGACAAAAGGGAGTTGGATCAGGCTGTAACTGACTGATCATATCTTTTCACTGTTAAAGTCACTTGTCAGTCTTTTTATTATAACATAGCTACTTGTATTATCTTTGGTTGTGTGAGACTGCTTTGCTCTGTACCAAAGTCTTTCTCCTTTCTCCAACATGACCAAGGACTTAGTAAACATAAGTAAAGGTGCATTAAGCTAAAGTTTATGTCCCTCACATATTCTTTGGGGTATTACCTCCATGAAAAAAGATGTATTTGATTACTGCAGTGGCAATTTCATGTGAGCTGCATTCTTGATTAATTGTGATCAAAGCATTGATTTGTATGTTAGATTTAACAGTCTCTCTGATGGGAAGATATTTGATCTGGTACTGGTTGTCTCCAACTAAGAACTACAGATAACTTATGGACTCCTTGGTTATTGTGATTTGCCACCATCTTTTTTTAACATTCTCCTGCAATTGCTGCAATGTGTCATACCAGAACAACACATTACATTGGCTTCACTGCATTCTTTTAAAAGAATTATGTGAAAAGCAAAATCTGACTCTAGCAATGGTAAAGTGTTGTCCTGCTTTTGCATGATTTGAGGTGCTGCTGAACATCTTTTACAAATGGAAGAGATCGAGGAAAGGGGGAAGCAAGAAAAATGGCTGTGGCATTCACAACAAAATATATAAGATGCAGTTAGGACTACCAGTGCAAAGCAATGCTGGATACTGCTTAAGCAGTACTCTTCGACACCTTGTACAAGACATGGACCACGAGGTAACTAATACAAGAAAAGTAAGTGACCTACATCTTCAGATTCTTCTTTAATGACTCATCCAGTTAGTCATACATTTCACAATGCACTTCATAAGCCATCTGTCTTTGGAATTATCCCATATGTATATGAATGTTCAGAGCCCAGAAAGATAAAGTCATATACATGATCATGGGCTTCCTGAACCTGTATATTGCTGTTTGGATTCTCTATCTAGCGAGTAAATAGCTAGGCTTTGAGGAGATATACATATATAGAAAGAGTGAGAGACAGAGAAAGAGAGAGAGAGAGAGAGAGAAAGAGAAGGAGAGACTTTCTCAAGCCTGCAGGTGTTCTCTAATTCACTGCTGGGAGAGTTAATGTAGTTTGAAATCCATCTCCACTTTTGTTACATCAGCTTCAGGTACTCTCCTAAATTTTGCTCTTTGAGACAGAAGACTAGTGAGTCTGATCCTTTCTTGTTTAAGATGATTCACAACCTGGAAATCTATGGGGAACTCAGTATGTCTTTGGACCAAGCAGTCTTGGTTCTTTTCATAAGGGAAGTTTAGAGCCTGCCCTAAACAATAAAGTTCACAATTGGCTCAGGACCATGGAGAGGAAAACTACAGAGGACCTTTGAAAACTTTGGGCTGCCACTGCTGATGCTCCTGCTGGGAAATGTTCCTTATTGGCTTAAATGGTCTCTAACAAAGAGCGATATGTAGAAGCATGCCTACCAACTTTGAAGAAAATTACATCAGAAAAGAAGGTATCAGAGACAAAATAAACTCAGATTTCCAAAGGCACAGTGTTAAAAAACCCTGGTGTTGGCCAGAAAATCAGCACAGCAATCAGTGGGGGAGCTGGCATGAAAAAAGCTGATATTATAAAAATCAGCACCCAGACACAATCACTGCTGTAATAAAATATGGAGCCACTACAAGTTCCATCAATATACCATATATGTCACCATGCCAGAGCCAAGGCTTATGCCTAAAATGAGGCCATGAGGACTGGAGATAGGGGCACTAATGAACTGGAAGCACATGGCTAAAATGACAGACTTCCTCAATGTTCTGGAATCAAAGTGAATGCTGCAGGAGATTTGAGATCTTTTGCCTTCAACATTAGCAAGGGCTTTAGCCAGTTTCTCACAGTCCATTACTTGGAAGACTGTTGAGTGTGGGTGTTTGCAAGGATCTGGGCAGAACTGTAACAAAGACAAACAGTACTCCCTTTGCATCCCTTCCAATTTGAAGCTGAGGACCAAAAATCCTCCCAAAATTTAGGACCATTAAAAATTCTGTTACGTTCAGGCTAAGAAAAGAAACAAAAGAAAAAAAAAATCATATGAAGCAAGTAGCTCTTATCTATATAGATAATAGATCTTTGCTGTATTAACACCTTTGCTAAAATGCAGCCTACTGAAATAGCTAAAAAATAAATAAAGTAATTAATAAAAGGTGAAAAAAGGGAATATTTTTGTGTCTTTGTAAATCTGTATAACTTTGTCAGTCATCATTGCTAAAGTGCAGCACCTGCTCAAATGATTGTTGATACTGCATCCAATTATTGATCAGTTCCTCATCTACAGTGCTGTGGTGACCCCTATCAGCTCGCACCTGAGTGGTCTGCCCTTTTTGCCACTCTTACTGTGCCTTTGGACCTGGGCATGTCTAGCCTGGAGTCCACAGACTGAGGTTAATCTCTAGCTACAGCAACAATAGTGCATATCACAACTAACACATTCAGAATTTAAACTGATTCTGAAGTGTGTTTTATTTTATTTTATTTTGAATTTTGTTAACAAGGGTAGAGCACTGATCCCATTGGACCTGTTTCAGTCTCAGCCTGGGGTAAATGCAATAGATACATGACATTAGATCCAAAGTGAATGACAAAATGTAATACATACATATATTACATACAGAGTGAATATCAAAGTTGGCTTGAGGTTATAAAGCTATTAGATAAACAACATTATATTCACACTGACTGACAAAACGCAATACATGCACATATAATATACAGACAGGACATAAGAGATGACATGCTAAATAAAACGTCAGAACAAGGAGTGTAGATGGAAGAAGGGTGGGAACAGGTTAAGTTATATGACCAGAGGGATAGCAGTTGCATTTTCCTAAAGTTTTATAAAGCGCTTTTAGTTCTGATCGAAAAATGGAGTAAGAGGATAAGAGATAAGAGCTTGAAATTGCCAGTTTGGGACCAAGAACTATACTGGCAACCAGCAGAGAGGAATACCTTGAACTAATAACATTGTAGCCATTTTTTTTTCTGACTGGATTTCATGCAAATGTATGTTGTTTTACAGTCACATCTTTAAAACTGAAGTGAACACCCAGGTAATGCAACCATTAATCCACCACAGTTCATTGGTAGTTAATATACACGTGGCCCTGGAGACTTTTAAGGAGCCTACCTCACATTCCCAATTTTCCCCAAATCACTGTCTGGTTAAGTGACTTCCTCAAGATCATACAGTAGACACATGAAGGTGGAAAGATTTAAACCATGTACCATTTAATCAGGAATCAGTCTATTAACAAGTAAGAGCTTTAGTCCTCTGTATTAACTGCCACATAAAAGAAAGCAGCCGTGTTAACTCACTATGTTCACTAATCATTTTCTTTGCCTGCCTCTCACTTGAACATCTCACAGGCATATAAGACATGCTTTTTGGTACTCTACTCTAAAATGTTCCAGTTTTGCTTTTCATTTAATGGTATTTCTCAGCCTTCATCTCATGCCATACAATAAGCAGTATTAGATGCCAAGTACCAGAGACAGAGATATGCTGCTGACTCATCCTTGTGGTATAAAAAAAAGGACTTTCTTAGCAAACTGAAACCACACAAAACACTGAAAAAATGTTTCAAGTTCATGTGCTAAGATGTAATGAAAGGAAAACTTCATTCATTATTCCTTGATGTTTAACTAAACTTAACAGTATAAATTACTTGCATGATATGATCTGGGAAATGAAGTTACACTGAAATTGTATATTAAAGAAGACAGAAAAATGAGCTACTCAATTATTATTATAACACTGGCTATACTTGAAGATCTCCCTTCCTGTTAATAACTGTGTTGCAAACTCTCACTCAGTTCAATGTCCTTCTAGTGTGGTCTTCTGAAGTAAATTTAACATCCCAGATTAGCCCTCAACCACTTTCCAGTTTAGAACTAACTGTTCTACATTTGTTGGGGTGGTCTACATTAGAACAATAATTCAATCTGTGTGGTTCTGAAATTGTCATAGGTTTTAGATTACTCTCTTCGTGGTACAGCCTGCAGTATCCTTTTAGGACTTGAGAATAAACAAGCCTTATCTTCCTCAGAAAAAATGTCTGATAAAGTCATATAGTGTTCTGTTTTCCTACCCCTTCCTAGTTGTGTAGTACAGACTTCTGAAAAGTCATAACTAGCAGGGTTCATTGTCATTTGATTTCACATGATGACTAGATCATTGTGTAAGGTCAAATGATGAATCAAGCCTGTCATTCTTGATTCAGTGTGTCATAATGAGGTTTCTTCTTTACAATAATTTGTTATCCACAAGTTAGTGACAGTGAAGGAATGGGGAAATGACATCACCCAGCATGCTGCTAGTTGCATAGTCATGTTAATACTCCATGAGATGTTGACAGGTTCTTAATCATATGTGGCCAGACCAGCGCTAAACTAAATAATTCAGAATTCAGAGGCAATAGCAAGAAAATTCAGTGCTTTGTCCCTCTTCCAGCACAACCCAGTTTTCTTGTTTTACTAACTGTGAAAGACTAGAGCAAATGTCACTCAATGATGAGTATGGCAAGGTGTCTAAGTCAGTACAATGTCAAGTGTTAAGTAACTTAATAGAGTAAAAGGCAATACTTCAGCAAATAGAAATAAAAAATGCTTTACCCCTCTCTGACTAGGCTTCTCCTTTTTAAATGGTTCATTAATAAACTTATAGTGGTGGGATATGTAATGCCCTTGTAATAATAACATTAGGTGAATGTTTAAGATTCAAGTAAATGTTTGTCTAATACATCAGTTATGAAATTGCAGAAATTAACAATAAGAGAAAAGAGGCTCAGTTTACATCAGTTCTGAAAAATTGCATCTCCTTAGAAATATATATCTTTGTTTCTTGTTATGACCTATTCTTCCACATAGCACAGCTGGGCAAAAATCTGGATATTCTGTGAAAATCTGTACAGTTGAGAGCTATGTAAAGCTGGGGGGCTATGCTTGACCTCTTCAATTTGTTTTATTACTCCAATTTCAAGGAAAAAAGGAAACTGATCTGAGTAACTGTGATAGATGTTCATTTTTGAATACATGATTTATTTAACACTGTTGGTAATGAAATGCCCTGCAGTCTGTCCTTCTGTTGCCTCAGACAGAAATGATAGCCTTATGTGGTTTAAGTGAATTTGGAGGGGGGTGTACTAAGATACAACTCATGGCTATGAGCCAGGCAATGCAGTAATCAGAGGGAAAAGTATTCCTTTCTTATTATATCACTGATAAACTCAGTTTTACTCCATGCAACTGCTGTTATATGTTTTGCTGCAATGGATGCAATGAACAATGGTATAAACTGTAAAGGTAGACTTTTAGGGGTAGTATTTGTGCAATATTTCATTTAGCAGTGTAAATGCAGATTTCATATGCAGCTTGCAAAAATATCCAGGAGAGTTAATACTTTGAGTTTACTTTTATTGTAGATAGAGGTATGCATTTCTGGTGGTATTACAGTTCATTTGTGCACTTTCCTGAAGGCATTTAGTGTTAGTATAATGATAGCATGATGGAATAATTTTATACACTGATGCAGATGAGGTGCTTTCTTTCTTTCTTTTTTTTTTTTTTTTGCTAAAATATTTTTTATTAATATTTTAAGAAGAAAAATGCAGGATTACAAAAATTAAACTTTGAAACATAAAATATCGCAACTATATAATAATCATCATTTTAAGAAACAAATAAAATTGTAACTATTTACAATATACACAAATCTTGAGACCAACAAAATAAGAATTGAAACAAGACAATTATAACTATAGTCCAGAATAGTTAAGAAGATGAAGATAACAAATCAATAAGGGCCAAAACCGTCATCCAAAGATTATTTGGGCAAATTGTTCCTTCTTTTACTTTGATCTCTTTAACTTCAATTTCCTTTAGAAGAGCAAGAAAGTCTTCAGATTTCATTTCTGAGGAAGATTTCCATTTCCTAGTGATGGTTTTTCCTGCCTACGGCTAGTATTGTCTAAGTTAAAATAAGAACATTTTGCTTTTGTGTATCTTTTCCTAGAACATTAAAGATAATCATTCCCTTTGTCAAAATAAATGTGTCATTCCACAGTGCATTAAAAATCTTGTATTTTTATCAAAACACTCTGAATCATGTCTCAGTCAAAAACATATGTGACCAATTAGCTTTAATTTGCTTATTACATCTCCAACAGCCAGCAAGATTTGCTTTCTTAATTTTAGCAAGTCTAGCAGGGGTTATGAATTATCTAAATAAACATTTCCAAGTAAATATACTTCAATAAAAGGTCCAAGATGTATTTTAATAGAGGAAAGAATTTGAATTTTATTTTAGTAAGCAAAAGTCATAGGATATTCATTAGTAAAGAAATTACAAAATTTATCTAAGTTCAAACAATCCTTGGCTAACATTTGATATTTTTTTACAATTTAATTATTAAATTATTGATGTTTATAACTGATTATGGAGGAAATCAATATCCATTCCAAAATCAAGTAATGTAGAATTTATTAAAATTGGCAAATTTAGATTGGAATGTCAAAACTATTTGTAAATACATTTGCTCATTGTTGTTTGTATTAAATTATAAATAAATAGCTTCAGTAGATTAACATACAAGCCCTTTAAAACATTGATACCCATAATAAAAGTGTTCATTATTCCAAGAGTTTAAAATATGTGGGAGTAGTTTATTCATAAGATTTTTAGTTAATGAAAAAGGAATCAGAGATTCAGATCAACATTTGTAATTTAAGTTAATTAGTATTATTCTTTTAAAGATTTTTAAAATTGAATTTAAATATGTTTATTTAAATGAGAAGGTTGTAGATATTTGGATATATTTACAAATGTATCCAGAACGGACTATAGAATTTGGAATTTATCAAGTATGAAGAGTTTAATTTATTAATATTTAGTAATTGTAACTGTAAAGTTTTCCAGTTAGATATATAGTTTGTGGGCCAGATTCAGGAAGGCTTACACGGAGTTCAAGAGTAGTGTAAGCCTCCGTGTAAGCCTCCCGATTCAGGTACAGCCCAAACCTCCGTGTAAGAGACAGCTAACACATCTCTTACATGGACTGGGCATGGACATGCTCAATACCTCATTTGCAGCTCAAAGATATGCAAATGAGGTATTTGAGCGATCCACAAAGCTGAAACCAGTCCGTGTAACAGACGTGTTAGCTGCAGAAATGTACTCAGCTGACAACTGAGTTCATTTCTGCAAAATCAAAAACTGAGCTATGTCAGCTCCAAATAAAGGGTGCATATGTTTCATTAAGCATGCCAATGGCCAAATATGTGACCATTGGCATGAAAAAGTGTTGCAAAAATATGTTATATAACTTTTTTTTTTCGTGGGATTATGATGTGTAACTGCAGCGCACACCCGCGCAAATGGGGTGCGCTACCTAAAACTGAAAACCGAAGCTTATAAGCCCACAATTGTAGGATTTATGTATTACATGGAATGTCAATGGAGAGACTTGCAGACCAAAAACAATATGGCCTCCGTTTAGTGGTTGTCAAGGGGGGGAAGCTCCGTGTAAGACATGTAACTAAGCATTACTAGGCAATCCTATGTAAATGAGGGTTACAATACTGAATCACACTGCCACATAGGTAATGAGCACTTTCTGAGTAGTGTAAGAGTTAGAGAAGGGGGAGGAACAGAGTAAGAGGTAGGTGACATCACGGGGGAAGGATAGAAACAAATGCATCATATTGGAGGGCAATGTAAGGTAACAGATGACAGACAGACATCAGGGAGGGAGGTGTGTCCCAACAGAACACTAGGAAAGTCAAGAAACTGAGGGTATATGCTATCCCTACACTCAAAGTTTCTTGATATACGTGCATGCGCGTGTGTGCGCGCGTGTAAGGCAGGTGGGAGCGTGTTGCAAACCGTTTACAATGGTTTGCGCGGGCGTGCACGTGTAAGGCTGTGTGCGCGCGTTTTAACATGAATCAGCCAAGCCCACACCGTGTAAGGATGTGTGCGCGCATGTAAGCCACTGTGAGTGTGCTTAAGCTGGTGTGCACATTGCTCCCCCTGAGGAAACAGAGAGGAAAAAGGAAACAACCAGATTACTAGGAAACTGTCAGAATACTGCTGGAGTTAATTGGTGATAACAATTGGAAGCAGGCAATTACACAGGCAGACTAGAAGCCCAACCCAGCACTTAAAACACTGCAAACAGCAGTGCAGGGTGTTTCTCACAAGAGATACTGCAAGAAAGTAAGCTATCAGAATTGAAAACTGAAAAAAGCTGAACTCAGAGCAGAAATGCTAGGGGCTGCCATAGCTGTTATAATCAGGCATAGGCGAATTGCTGAGGGTGGTGACAATGCAGATGCTGACAGACAACCCAGAGTGAGGAGAAGGAGAAGAGTATACAGGCCCAGGGTCACCTACCATGGGTTACATGAGCTGGAGATAGTAGAGCACTACAGAGTGGACAGAGACCTTCTGCAGATTGTTGAGCTGTGCAGGCCACATCTCACACACAGAACCAACAGAGGGGAACCCATCCCAGCGGAAACCAAGGTATGTGTTGGCCTAAGAATACTAGCAACAGGTACCTTCCAGAGACCAACTGGTGATATGATGGTGATATCACAGGAATCAGCCTCCAGGGTACTGCACCAGTTCCTGGATGCCATGTCAGCACATGTCAGTGATCATATATATGTCCCTAATGACTGTGAGGTTGTGGCCAGAAATATGCGTCTCTTCCAGCAAATAGCGGGATACCCTGAGGTGCTGGGTGCAATAGACTGCATGCACGTATGCATCAAAGCACCAGCTGGTAAGCGGGGTAGAGCCTACATTAACCACAAGGGATACCCCTCCATCAACTGCCAGGTCGTGTGTGATGCCCAGGGCATAATAATGAATGTGTGTGCTGGCTGCCCTGGGAGCTACCACGATTCCCACATCTGGCATCTGACGCAGCTGCACCAATCATTTGCCAGTGGGGACTTCCCACACGGACACCTAGTGGGGGATGCAGGTTATGCACTTGAGCCGTGGCTGATGACACCCATCAGAAATGCACACACACCTGAACAGGAACGCCATAATGAGGCACATGCACAAACACGTAATGTCATAGAGCGTGTGTTTGGGCTGCTCAAGTCACAGTTCCGGTGTCTGTACACATCTGGTGGAGCCTTGCAGTACACACCAACTACATGTACCCAAATGGTCATGATATGTGCTATGCTACATAATATGATCCTGTGGAAACAGTTGCAGCAGGACCAGCACAGGGCTGGGCCTAACATCACCCCACCATTGCCAAGGCCACCACAGGCAGAGGGTGACTCGGAGGAGGAACAACCTGACCTTGTCCCAGTAGGCAGAAGGAGGTGTGCCCAGTATGCCCTGGCCTTGGCAAAGAGGCAACGCATAGCACATACACTTGGTCAGTAGGAACACTGGGACTGATACCCGCTCTGACTCACTCATATAGTAACAGGGATGCCTAACATGACACAACCTGCTTCCAAACATGTACAGGGAGTGTAGTATGTGCATCCGACAGAGGCAGCCCTGCAGCACCACCTGAGGCATGAATGCCATGTGTTAAGTAATGTAATACCATGTACCATATGCACACCTGAGGACCCGACTAACATCCACCCTCACCAATCATAAACCACAAAAAACACAAACCTACCTCATAGGTACCACAAGGGATAGGAACCTAGATGTAATGCTCCCCACTGCCAGAAGTATAAATGTGTGCAGTGTAAACGCATACAGTATAGAGAATGTAGATATCAGTGCTGTAATAGAAAACAGGGTCAAAGCCCACATCAGCACCCTGACACTACCAGGTCACACCTCATATAGTGATGTACATGTGCAAAAACATGGAACAAGCTACAAAATGAGGGTGACTAGCAATAAATGGCATGGATAACCACACACCCATGTTGGTACCACAACAAGAAGCAACATGGATTAGCCATGGTCAAATACCAATGGCTAAAACTGACTACTACTATATAGCTTGCTGCAGACCACTGTCCTAATAGCAGGAACTGCCCCAGGCCTACTCTGGCAACGTGAGTTTCAAATGAAATATTAGTGTCAACCCGGGTGCCCAGGTCCCTGATAACCTCTTCTGTGCTTAGAGGATTGCCACCTAGATGGGAACTAGGGGTAACCCTGTTGTTCCCGAAGGGTATGACTATGCATTGTTTAGTGTTTAACGTAAGGCCATGGCTCTGGCATCAGGTATCCGTGTCTATGAGACCCTTCTGAAGGATGTCTGTGTCAGATGGGTTTCCAACTATGGTTCCCACTTTGCAGTCATCTTCAAACTTTGTCAGCCATAATCCTCCTGTGTTTGCTTGTACTTCTGAAAAGTAGATGCTGAACAAAAGTGGGCCCAGGACTGAGCCCTGTGGGACACCACTTGTGACAGTTTTGGAGTGTGACATGGCACCAGCAACTTTGACCCTGTGTGTTCTGTCACTTAGCCAGTTTGCAACCCATCCTGTGATGTATGGGTTCACATTTAAGCTGGTGATGTTTTCAATGATACCCGAGTGGGGTATTGTGTCGAAAGCCTTTGCCAGGTCAAGGTAGGCTGTGTGGACTGCCTTGCCCTCGTCAATGGCCTTGGTGACTGTCTTGAAAATGTCAACCAAGTTTAAAAGGCATGATCTGCCCTTGACAAAGCCAAACTGGGTTGGATCCAACGTCTGCAAGTCCCCTATGTCTTCATTTATGATTCCCATTATGATCCTCGCCATAGCTTAACAGACCAGGCTTGACAAGCTGATGGGATGGTAGTTTCCGGGGTTGGTGGAGGCACCTCCTTTGTGAAGTGGGTCTACCATTGCTGTATGCCACTCCTTGGGCACATATCCTGAGGTGAGGCTAAGATTAAACAGCTGCCCTAACTGCGGGTTTAATTCCTCATTGAGTTCATGGAGCACACAACCAGGGACACCATCTGGTCCCATGGATAAAGTGTTTTTTGCCTTGGATAGAGCAGTTCTCACCCCAGCATTTGAGATGTTTGGGGGGGCTACAATCCTCTGGTATAGATATCCCTCCAGTTGGGGGGGGGGAGAATCTGCACTGAACCTGTCAGCCAGTATGTTGGCAATGTCTGTAGGTTCAGTGATATTTACATCATTTCAAACTAATTCTGAGCATATCTGGGAGTTCCCTCCCAGGTGTCAAACATAGGTAAAAAAGGCCTCATGATTGTCCCTTGAGTCCTGAGCGGGTTTACTCTCAAAATTTGCCTTGGATGATTTTATGGGGGAACTCAGTGTTTTACTCATAATGAGCAGGGGTGTCTTCCCTTCTAAGGATTTCGCTCTATCTTGTAGTAGTTCCTTCCTTTTGTTGTAGAGCTTGTTTATGGCTGGGGTCCACCAGACTGGATGCTTGCCTGTGGTACAAAGAGTCTTTGTTTTGTTTGGGATTGCCTGATCCATGCAGTCCTGGAGGTGCTGGTAGAAGGCATTTGTAAGTGATACAGCGGCTTGGGTAATGGTGTCCGCTGGCTTGGGGGCCTTGAAAGAGACCACACCAGTCTTTAGAAGTGTGAAGTCAGCTTTTGAGAAGGTCTTCACTGTTGTCTTTTCTATCTGGGGTGGGGGTGGGATGTGGACTCCCACTGAGATTAGTTCATGATCTGATCTCACCAATGATGGGTATACTTCTGGTGTTGAACATTGTGACCCCATGTTCGTGATGATGAGTTCTAGTATGTTGTCTCCTCTTGTGTGGATGCTGACTAGTTGTTCCATGGCATTTGAGTGTATGAACTCTAGGAACCTTTGGGTTAGAGTGTTGGGGCTTGAGTAGTGATCCCAGTCTATATTTGGATAGTTGGAATCACCAAGTATGATGGTGTTCGGAGATACATTTATCCCCTCCAGTGTTTTCAGGAAAGCTGTGTGAGGTACCTGAGTTTGAGAGGGTGGCATGTAACATGCTACAAACTGCAGATCAGTCTTGCCTATGGTTACTTGCACCTGGATGGTCTCCGATGCATCGTGTGTTGCCACCAACCTTGAGGTGAGGGTGTCCTTGATGAATATGGACACCCACCCTCCTTTCTTGGTGTTTTCCGGATTTTGGGGCCAGAACGCATGATATGAGGTAACACCCGATAGTGCCGGGGTGCTGTCAGAAGCCGTGAACCAGATTTCAGTCACAGCACAGACATCAATGTTCTCCATACTGAGAAAGGCATCGAGTGTGTGCAGCTTGAGGTTGAGACTTCTGGCATTGAGCAGCATTACCCTTAGTGTTTTTCCTTTTTTGTGTTCTAGGGTGGTAGGTGTAGAATCTGATTCTTGCATAAAAAAGGCACAATGGGCTGGCAAGAGCCTCAGCCAAAATCCGGAAGCCCAGGGGTGACAGGTGCAAGCCGTCCCTTGCAAATCAGCATGGCCTGTCCAGCATGTCATCCCAGGCAGACAGACATTGGACCCCCTTTGAATGACACCATAGTTTAAGCCAATTAGTACAGCTGATCATCTTGTCTCTGTTTATGTGGCATCATACTTGGTGAAGGTAGGATACTGCTCAAGGTCAGGGTCATACCTGCCTGGCCTACATAATCAGAGAGATCCTCAATGTCTCTTTTCATGTAGTCCAGGGAGGTACATCTCAAGTCGTTCACACCAGCATGGATAATGACTGAGTCAGACTTGTACTTGCAGTTGAGTGACCTGAGTGCTTGCATTATGTGGTGGATTCCAGTGCCCGATAGGCAGCTTACTGTGACCTCTTCCGTACTCGATCTGGTGAGCGGGACATCAGTGTGTCTGACTATGGAGTCACCTATGACAAGTGTGTCTGGCATTGTGTTTGGCCTTAAGGGCTGTGACTGTTTGGCACACTGACTCTGTGGTCTATGTATTGCATGTGCTGTGCCCTGTGGAGGCAGTTGTGTGGGTGTCTGCTGTGGTGGCCACTGCTGTTTTGGTAGAATTCTGATCAGAGCCTCTGAGTATGTCTTTGTGTGTCTATGTGTATGATTTTAAGTTGTGATAGTGCTATGTGAGACTGGGTTTGTGGTGTGTGTGGTTACCTTCACCTTCTCTCTGGTCTTGCTAGTCCTATGTTGAGAGAGCTCAGCCTCCACTTTGGCTATATAGTTGCTTCTCTCACATGTATCTGTGTTTTATGGGAGAAGGAGAGGGTTGTCAGTGTACATGAGGCAATTGTAACATTGCTTCAATATTCCCAGGTTCACCAGATGAGCAGGAGAGGACACTAGCAACTGATCCCTAGACATGCTAGAAGGAATAGACAAAACAATGTTGGAATACAGGGAGATATCAAGCCCCACAAACCACATTATAGTGCTTGACTGACAATACCTACACATACACCATAGTTTCATAGTTTCATAGTTTACTACTAGTCTATCTGCCCTAGTGCATGTATAAGCCTAGCCATAGTGATGTGGCTATTGCCACCCCTTATAGTGGTAATAAGTGTACAGAATAGATTCCGAATATTGTGCCTCTGACTTAGTAGTGACACATTATGACCCCCTTACGTAATTGAATAACTTGACTATGCCTCTGTCTAGTCTGTGCCTCTGTCTCACATGCAGTTGTCCAGATGTCTCTTGAAGAGAGTCAGTGAGGGACTCTGTCTAACATGAACTGGGATACTCTGCTAGAGTGTGAGATGCCTCTGAGTTATGACTCTGTCCCTCCAGCATGTCCTATACATGTATGTGCTGAGGCTCAAATCTTTAGCTCTCATGGTTCTGGTGGATTTGGATTGCTTGCAGTGGAGCATGTCCACCAAATCCTGATTGGACATGGTCTTGTATGTCAGGCATAGGTCACCTGTAAGTATGCGGTATGACACTGAATAAAGCTGGATTTCCTGTATTCTGGAAGCATATGACATGTGTTGTAGACCCCTGATCTTCATGGTAAGGTACTTTTGGGGTCTCTCCAGCTGTTGCAAGTGCTGGGTGAGGTACATACCAAATGGGGCTTTGTATTCAATCATGGGCCTGATAAGGGAGAAGTATAGTGGTACAATGACCTCCTTTGATCTGGATGGAAAACCCTCCATGATAAGGTGGGCAAGATAGAAAGTCTTTCTAACCACTTTGGCAACATGGGTGTCAAACGATATGTCACTATCTACACGTGTCCCCAGGTGTCTGATTTGTTTTCTGTGCTCAGTGGGTTGCTGTCTATGTATTGATCTGTGGGTACTTTGTTCCTCCCAAAGGGGATGACTACACATCAGTTGCATTCAGTTTCAGGCCATGAGTCCGGCACCAGCTATCTGTCTTTGTGACGGCATTCTGTAGGATGTGTGTGCCGGCTGATGTATTCACTATGGTGCCTAGGTTGCAGTCATCTGCAAACTTTGTCAGCCACAACCCTCCTATGTTTGCTTTCACATCTGAAAAGTAAATACCAAATAAGAGGGGTCCCATGACACATCCTTGTGGGACACCACCTGTGACTGGCTTTGAATCTGACAAGACACCTGCAATGTTGACTTTATGGGTTCTGTTTCTTAGCCATTTTGCAACCTATCCTGTGACATATGGTGTTATATTTCAGCTGTTGAGCTTGTCTGTGATGCCTGAGTGGGGTATTGTGTCAAAGGCCTTAGCCAAGTGCAGGTAGGCTGTGTGGACTGCGTAGCCCTCATCAATGGCCCTACTGACAGTTTCATACTAGTTAACTAGGTGCAAAAGGCAGGATCTACCCTGTACAAAGCTGAACTGGGTGGGATCAAGGGTCTGTAGGTCACCAATGTCTCTGTGTAAGAGCTCCATAATGACTCTTCCCATAGCTTTGCAGGCAAGGCTGGTTAAGCTTGTGTGGTGGTAGTTGCCATGGTCTGTGGAGGCATCTCCTTTGTGGAGTGGGACCACTGTTGCCGTACGCCAGTGTTCAGGTACATATCCTGTAGCAAGGCTAAGGTTAAATAGCATTTGTATATACGGGTCCAGCTCCTTCTGGAGTTCACATAGCATGCAACCGGGGATACCATCAGGTCCCATTGATGCTGTGTACTTGTCTTTGCTGAGTGCGGCTCTCACATGGACATGCAAGATGACAGTGAGGTTACATACAGCTGTGATAACTTTCTTCTTTTGGGGGTGAGGGAGGGGGTAAATTGCACTGAAGCTGTCTGCCAGAATGTTGCCAATATCTGTCAGGTCACTGGAATATATGTTGTTGTGTACCAACTCTGAGCATATCTGAGGGTTCCCACCCAGGTGTCTGACATAACTGAAGAAATCAGTGTGGTTACCTTCATTGTCTTTGGTGATTTATGTCCCCAAGTTGACCTTGGATGTCTTTATGAGAGAATGTAGCTTTCTACTAGTGCTGATCACAGCTGTCTTCCCTTTTGGAGATGTAGCTCTGTCTTGCATTAGTATCCCTCATCTGTTATACAGTTTGTTTATGGCTGGGGTCCACCAGACAGGCCACTTTCCCTTGGTGGAGAGGGTCTTGTTTTTATTTGTGATTGCATGGCCCATGCTTTCTGACATCTAGCTAAGGGGAGGTCATTGTGGTTCTGCAGTTATCTTTCATCAGCATTAGAAATGACCACAACAGCCCCTGTGGGGTGTACCTCAGCAGACACATCCAGCAATTGTAAAGTCCACAACAGTACCTCACCAGGAGTATGAAAGAGCTGGAACACATGTAATGTGTCGCCTGATTAAACAGAGTGCAGCTCCACACACTGCCATGCTGGACACCCAGATGCAAGCTGTGCCTGATGTAGAAAGCCATGTCCAAGCTGGAATCAATGCACATGCTGCACCTTGTACAATCTGAATGGCAGGGAGCTATGCACATGAGCGACCTGAACCCCAGCACTGACATACATAGGACAAGCTGTACTGCATTATCCATAACACAGAAGCCACCCCCACGCATGAGTAAACTACCAGTACAGGTTATCCATAGAGTCACTCGTTGATTCTCCTCAACAAGAATCCTAATGAGTGGATGGGAGATGGTAGGTTTACCCTGGGTATCAATGTTATGTCACAGGTAGACAGAGGCACAGTATACTAAACAAGACATATGTCATGGCAAACTACACTTACAATGTGTTGACGGACAAACACACTCTCCGACTAGCATTAGAAATGGCCTAGGGCACATCAGTAGTGTTTGCCAATGTACACCCATGTTGTGGAATACACTACTGATGTTGGATGAGGCTGTTGTAAGTAGTTCACATCTGAACATAATGCAACATGGTCAGATAGGTTCATAGGTACATAGGTTTATACTAGGCTATCTTCCCTAAGGCAGGTATAAGCCTAGCCCAGGGTTTGTTGGCATACACCACCCCTTATATGGAAACAGTACTGTGCCCATTAGTTTGTCGTGCCTCTCTCCAGCAGTGACACAGTGACGATCCCCGGGGTAAACCTATGATCTCCCATCCACAGAGCAAGATACCTCTTGAACAGAGCCAGCATGGTGCTCTGCCTCACATGGTCCGGGATTGTATTCCACAGCATAGGGAGTCTCCGAGTGATAAATCCATCCCTCCAACATGTCCAACGTACATCCATGCTAAGGTGTAAGTCACTTGCACTAGTGGTTCAGGTGGATCTGCCGATTTTGAGGTGGAGCATGTCCATTAATTCCTGTTTGGACATGGCCTTGCATGTCAGGCACATGTCACCTCTAAGCAGACGGTATGTGACTGAATAGAGCGGGAGTGTCTTCAATCTGGCAGCATATGACAGATGTTGGAGTCCCTTTATCCTTTTGGTGGGGGACATTCAGGGTCTCTCCAATTGCTGCAGATGTTGGGTGAGATACATCCAGAATAGGGCATTGTACTCGATCACCGGTCTGATAAGTGAAGAGTACAGGGGAACAATGACCCACTAGATCTGGATGTGAATCCCTTCCTGATCAGGTGGGCAATGTAGAAGGTCTTTCTAGCCACTTTAGCAACGTGAGTGTCAGAAGAACGGCGACTGTCAACCTGTGTCCCCAGGTCCATGATAACCTCCTCTGTACTTAGAGGATTGCCACATATATGGTAGCTTGGGGTTACCTTGCTTTTCCCGAAGGGTATGACTACACATGTTGTGCAATTTGACTTCAGGCCATGGCTCTGGCACCAGCTATCAGTTTCCGTGAGTCCCTTCTGAAGGATATCTGTGTCTGATGCACTGTCCACTATGGCGCCCAGTGTGCAGTCATCTGCAAACTTTGTCAGCCAAAGTCCTCCCATGTTGGCCTGTACTTCTGAAAAGTAGATGACAAACAATAGGGGGCCAAGTACTGAGCCCTGTGTGACACCACTTTTGACCGGCCTGGAGTCTGAGATAGTGCCAGCAACTCTAACCCTGTGGGTCCCGTCCTTAAGCCAGTTTGCAACCCATCTTGTGACATATGGGTTTACATTTCAGTTGGTAGGGTTTTCTACAATACCTGAGTGGGGTATTGTGTTGAAAGTGTTTGCAAGGCCAAGGTAGGCTGTATGGACTGCCTTTCCCTCAACAATGGCCTTAGTGAACGTTTTGAAGATGTCAACCAAGTACAAAAGGCATGATCTGCCCTTGACCAAGCCAAACTGGGACGGGTACAATGTCTGCTTGTCCCCTATATCTTTGTTTATGAGCTAAATTATGATCCTCTCCATAGCTTTGCAGACTAGACTTGTTAAGCTTATGGGGCAGTAATTACCAGGGTCCGTAGAGGCACCGCCTTTGTGCAGATGTGCACAACTGTACCCTAACCAGGCTGTTGTGCACACTATGGAAATGTAAAGCAGTGATAGGACTAAAGCCCAGGATACTGACCACCACAGTGAAAGTACTGAACCACTACACTATACAGTACTACAGTGTTAGGTCAGTATGAATGGATGTTGACAATTGTGTGCAAAGTATCCCATGCAAAACATGCAGGCACAGTATACTCCCTGTTGTGTTCACACAAAAAGCATTTGGACAGTAACTACACAACATGGCACAGAACACACAACCATAAACTGGAGGTATTTGTTGAAGATCACACTCATCCACAAATGTGATGGGCTGCAGAGTTCAACATATGGAAAGCTCACACTGGGCATGCTCACACACTTAGATAAATGAGACATCTTTCACACAACATGCCATGGGAAGGCTGAACTGGGCATGCTCACACACTTAGTCCAAATGTTACTCCTAGCAACTGTGAAAACACACCAGAGGATGCTCATTCCCCTTTCTAGACACTGATCATGTAAGCACCCTATAAGTATATCAGGGGAAAAGAACTTGCCCAGTAATGTGAATAGTGCGCTCTGCTAATGTGTCCATTTCTAGTGTCATAACATAGTTAGGTAGGGGTTTGAATCCAGCAAATGGTAAGTGTGTATGAAAGGAACATCCCTTTTGGTAACTGTGTAAACACACCACAGGATGCTCATTCCACTTTCTAAACTCTGATGATGTCAGCACCCTATAAATATATCAGGTGAAAGAAACTCTTCCAGTAATGTGAATAGCATGCTCCGCTAATGTGTCTGTCTCTAGTGTCATAGCATAGTTAGGTAGGGGTTTGAATGTGGCAAGTGTGTGTGAAGAGGGGTGTGTGTGTATGAAAAGAACATCCCTTTTGGCAACTGTGTAAACACACCACAGGATGCTCATTCCACTTTCTAAAATCTGATGATGTCAGCACCCTATATGTATATCAGTGGAAAAGAAATCTCCCAGTAATGCGAATAGCGCGCTCTGCTAATGCATCTGTCTCTAGTGTCATAGCATAGTTAGGTAGGGATTTGAATCCGGCAAGTGTGTGTGAAGAGAGTAAGTGTATATGAAAGTAACATCCCTTTTGGCAACTGTGTAAACACACCACAGGATGCTCATTCCCCTTTCTAAACTCTGATGATGTCAGCACCCTATAAGTATACCAGGAGAAAACAAATCTCCCAGTAACACGAATAGCGCGCTCTGCTAATGTGTCTGTCTGTAGTGTCATAACATAACTAGGTAGGGGTTTGAATCCAGCAATTGGCAAATGTGGGTGAAAGGGGCTAAGTATGTATGACTGAAATATCCCTTTTGGCAACTGGGAAAACACACTACAGGATGCACATACCCCTTTCTAAACGATATCACAATTATTTATGGCTTTTGATTACAGACATGCAACGTGTGTTTTGCCCACACAGAATGCCCATGTGTGCGGGTTGTCCCTCACAATAATGCATGACGTTGATTAAACCAGTTATGGCAATGCACACATGATGTATGTGTGCCAAATACACATATGTACCTGTGACCTTCAATATTTACCATGTGTGATGCCTGCCACATGTGAATACATGGTATTTGCACAGAGTAACATTATGACTGTGGTCTTCTGTGCAGGTGCTGCATGTGGGATGTGTATATACAGTGTGAGATGTAGATGCTATCAGCCTAGTAGTGAGGGATACACACCTGGTCTGGGGCATATAGTCTACCTGTTGTTGATGAACAGGTGCTGCATGTTTTCACCTGTTGTGGGAGTGGTAAGACGTTATTCCATAGCACTGCAGTGACCGCATGCTAAGAACCGTTCAGCTAGGGTGTTGTAGCTACAGTAATTCATTAGCATTCAGTAATATGTCAGAATCCCTGGTGAGGGTCTGATGCCAACCAAGGTCAGGGTTCTACCAGCCTGTGTCACTTGCTCAGTGATCCCTTCCATGTTCCCTATCATGTATCCCAGTGAGGGACATCCCACATCAGCTGTGGTGGCATGGACAATGACTGAATCATATGTGTCCATGCATCTGACTGTCATGTATTTCATGCCACCTGACAGGTTATGCCAGTACTGGGTTCAGAGTGCTTAGTCCACAGTTTGGCCATGTGTTTCCATCTCATACATGTGTTGTACATCCATGGGTAGGGGATAGGGTTGACTGTGTACATGTGGCAGCTGTGACATTACTACATGACACATATTCCACAACTGTACCATAGAGGTGACTGACAACTGACTTTTGCACATGCTACCATAGTATTGAGATTGCATTGGTGATTAACAGCACATAGGGCCAATGGTGAACAAGATACATAGGTCCATATGTTCATACAGGGATGTCTGCCCAGGGCATGTATCCACCTAGCCAGAATGTGTGTGGCTTTCACCATGCATTGTAAATCTGTCTTGCTATGCCCTATTCCAAGGTTAGTATACTGTGCCTCTGTCTCACAGTGACACATAAGTGATACCCAGGGTAACCCTACAATGTCACATCCAGTCATTAATATCACTCTTGAAGATAGTCACTGAGTGACTCTGCCTAACCTCTATTGGGATAATATTCCAGAATGAAGGGAGCCTCTGAGTTATGAATGTGCCCCTCCAGCATGTCCTATGTATATCACTCCTGAGGTTCAAGTCTTTCCAGCATGTATCCTGATGGGATCTGGATATTCTGAGGTGCAGCATGGCCATTAAGTGAGGGTTTGACATGGCTTTATATGTCAGGCACAGATTGCCTATGAAGAGGCAGTATGCCACTGAGTAGAGCTGCTGTTTCTTTAACCAGTCAGTATGTGGCATCTGTTTGAGCCCTTTGATCCTCTTGTCGAGGTACGTATGTGGTATTTCCAGTTGCTGCAGGTGTCTGGTAAGGTGCATGCCGACAGGGTCATTATAGTCAATTATGGGCATGATGAGGGATGAGTAAAGGGGCACAATGTCCTCCCCCTGATCTACATGTGGATCCCATCATGATGATGTGGCCCATATAAAATGTTTTCCTAACCACTTTGTCCATGTTGTTGTCAAATGGTAGAATGCTATCAACCTGTGTACCCCAAGGTCCATAATTCCTTCGTCTGCACTTAATGGATTAACACATATGTGGTACTTTGTGGTCACTTTGTGTTTGACAAAGGGGATGACTATACGCTTTTTGTCATTCACCTTGAGGCCATGGCTGTGGCACAAGTCGTGTGTTTGCAAGAGGCCCTTTTGGAGGATGCGTGTGTTAGCTGGAGAGTTGATTATGGCGTCCGGTTTGCAGTCATCTGCGACTTGCTCAGCCACAGTACTTCCATGTTGGCCTGTACCTATGATAAATATATAATGAACATGACAGCTCCCAGGGCTGAGCCTTGTGAGACACAACTTGTACCTGGTTTGAGGCTGACATAGCTCCAGCAATTCTAACCATGTGTGTTCTGCCCTTGAGCCACTGTGCAATATCCATAGTGACATAGGGGTTAATATGTACACTGGTGAGCTTCCCTAGAATGCACAAGTGGGGTATTGTATCAAAGGCTTATGCAAGGTCCAGGTAGGCTGTGTAGACCTCCTTACCCTTGACAGTGGCCTTGGTGACTGTTTCAAAGAAATCAAACAGGTTTGAGAGGCAGGATCTGCCATTAACAAAGCCAAACTGTGTATGGTGACATGTCTGTAGGTCCCCAATATCTATATATGTGAGGTTCATGATGATCCTTGCCATAGCTTTGCAGACCAAACTATTCAGACATATGGGGCGAATAGTGTCCAGGATCCGTTAAGGCACCACCTGAATGTAGATGGACCACTGTTGCTGTACGCCACTCTTTGGCCACATATCATGTAGTAAGGCTGGGATTGAACAGTAGTGTTATGTCTGGGTGTAGCTCTTCTTGTGGTTCATGTAGGACACAGCCTGGGACACTGTCTGGTCCCATTGATGCAGTGTTTATTGCTTTGGGAAGGGCATCTCTTACCTGAGCATCTGTGATGTCAGGGGGGGCAGCACTCTGCTGCGCTTCATATTTGCCCTTTTGGTGTGGTGGGGGGGAGAAGGCAGCAGTGAACCTGTTCACTAGGATGATGGCAATGTCTGTGTATTTTGTATTTCGTGTGACATCTTGGATTACCTCTGAGCATATCTGGGTATTACCACCCAGGTTCCTAACATAACTACAGAAAGCCTTGTGATTATCCTCAGTGGCTTGTGGAATCTTCTCTCAAAGATGGCCTTAGACAATCGTATGGGTGCCTGTAGTTGTCTTCCAATACTCATCAGTGATGCCTTCACATTTTGGGAGTTAGTTGTATCATGTAGTGGCTTCATCCTTCTATTGTATAGTTTGTTTATGGCTGGTGTCCAGAAATCAGGACGTCTGCCTTTGGAGGATTGGGTCATGCTTTCATATGTGGTTGCATGATCCATGCATTCCTGAATGTGTCCATAGAATGCCTTTATACAGGTATCTGCAGTCTGGTCCATATTTTCAACAGGCCTGGGGCCTTTGAAGGTTTCCACATCATTTATGAGGGGTGTGAACATGCTTGACATGAGCTGTTGACTGACGTCCCGCCCTCCAAACTGAGCAAGGTGAGGGTCACATTTAGCTACCTGTCGGGTGATAGAATGTGCCACATAACACAGGCACACAGGTCACTCCACAGCAAGTACAACTATGAGGCAGTCATTGTCCATGCTGGTGCAAACAACCTGAGACGTACCTCCCTGGACCACAAGGAAAGAGACACAGAGGAGCTCTTACAGCACCCTCTCAAACTCAGGACTCCCACACAGCCTTCATGCTCACACAGGAGAGTATAGATTTCTCTGCAAACACCATCATACTGGGTGACGTCAGCTACCCAAACATAGACTGTGAACATTACACAAGCCACAATACCCAAGCTCTAGGGTTCCCATAGATCAGATATTCTTTAGCTATGGAACAGGTAATCAACCTTCCCACAAGAGGGGCAGATATACTAGACCTGATTATCACAAACATGAGTACAAAATACTCACCACTGGAAGTATATCCCTCATTGTTGCAATCGAACCATATGCTAATCACACTGGAGTACTGGATCCCCCACATATGCAAACCTCGAACACATCGATGTGTGTGTGGGAAATGCCCCTATTAGCAACTGTGACAGTACAGTACAGGATGCAGATCCCCCTTTTGAAACACTGATGATGTCAGGACTCTATAACTATATTACCTGAATTAAAGTCTTCCAGTAATTCGTATAGCGCGCTCTGCTAATGTGTCTTTTTCCAGTGTCATAACATAGTTAGTTAGGGGTTTGAATCCTGCAAAGGGAATGTATGTGTGTTAGTATGAGTGGGGTTTTTGTGTGTGCATTATGCTGGGAGGGATAAGTGCCTTTTGCCAACTGGGAGAACACACTACAGGGTGCACATCCCTCCTCCTACACACAGATGATGTCAGCACCCTCTAAGTACAGCATTAGAAAGGATTTCTCCCACTAATGCAAATAGCACACTCTGCTGATATGTCTGCTTCAACTGTCATAACACAGTTAGGTATGGGTTTTAATCTTGCAAATGGAACGTATGTGTTTTACTGTGGGTGGGGTTAGTGTGTGTGCACAATGATGGGGGTGGGATGTGGCTTTTGCCAAATGGGGCTATGCACTGCAGGGTGCACATTTCCCTTAACAAGCAGTGATGTTGACAGCACCCTATACAAACAAAACTACAAAAGAGAAGGTGGTGGTACCAATAACACATGTAAGGTAACACTTCTTCAAGTAATGTCCACAAAACGAAGTAGGATAAACGAACAATTCTTTTACTCTATACAAACAACATGACAACAGACAACTGCCAGTACTCAGTATAGTGTTACATGCTACTGTAACACGCACATGTACCAGAATATACCTAGATAGTGTTTTGAAGCCTGAATGTGGCAAGTGTGTGGATGTGGGATGTGTCTGTGTGTGCATTTCCGTATGGGAAACATGTTTGATGTGGCAATCAGGGTACCACAGTACCTGATGCACATTACACCTTTGAACTGATGATGTTGCCTGCACCCTGTGAGTACAGGTAGATAGGAGGAAATCGGTAGTAAACAACATAGTGCACTTCTCAAATGTGTACCTGTCATGTATCGACAGCTACCCATGTAGGGTAATAAATAATGGGAATGGCAGGTGAGCGTGTGCATGTGTGGGGGTAGCAGGGTGTGTGTAAATGCATGATTGACAGAACAGATACATATAGCTGAATCTACATAACAGCACATGATGCGCATTCCCATAGTCAAAGGTAGCATGTGATGGTGTGCAGCTGGTACACTTTGGTAAGTAGTATGGGTGCAGATAACAATTGAGGACACTCATACAGTTACTGCAGCAGGACTGCTGGGATATACACACAATCATAGTTGAACAGTGAACAGTTACCAACATGTTACTACTTATACACATCTATGTAGTCACCCTGTGCATCAGCAACGTGTTTACCTTTTCCTGCACCAATGTTGTAGTATGCAGGAGGTGGCACAGTGTCATCATATGCACAGGGTGTGGGATAGGTATGCCCAAGCCAGCCACTGGTAACACCAATTGACATGTGTGTGTATGTGTGTTTGTGAGGGGCAGCAGTACAGGTTGGACCGGTGTTGGTGCAGTGTGTGTGTGTATGTGTTTGCCCTAGGTGTTAGATTTCTGCATGTGTGCAAGCACGCACACAGTCCCACATAATGGCTGCCATGTACAGGGTTGTGTGGACAGCCACAGACTGCACCTGTCAGGTCATCCAGATCAGTGTCTGTGGGCACGGACACGGTACCTGTGCCTGGCAGGGGTGCTACGGGCCGTATCCAGTACTAACCCAGACTGGGTACTGTCATCAGAAGCAGGAGTGTGTTGACTGGACACAGTTCCCTGTTGGGACTGTCCAGAGCCACGTGCACGTGGTCTCCTGGGGCATCCTGATGACAGCACAGACCCAGCATTGCTGGGGCTGGTGCTGGCACTTGAGGTGCGTGAGTGGGCCTGTTGTCATCCGCGGCCACTGCCAGCTGGTGCTGTTGCTGGCATACGGCCACGTTGACGTCGCAAACGCACACCATCGCCCTGGCCCATGGACATCTGGTTGTGGAGCAGCTGTTGTATGTCCCCACAACATCTGTCAATGACATCTGTGAAGTTATGGATAGCATTCGCAACGTCACGCATGCCGTCTGTCATGGCTGTGCGACATGCTCTCAGCTCCCTCAGACCCTGTCTGGTGTACCTTTCCATACGTGCCTGTGCCTGCATAACAGTCCGAAACATAGTGGAGGTTGACATACCTCCTTGGGCACGTCGGCCAGAGGCAGTATGGCCATGGATGCCCCCACGAGAACCCATGGGTGACTGTCTGTGTGGTACCATTGGAGGACCCTGCTCATGGCTGCCTTGTGGGGATGCATGTACCACAGGTACCACATTACCCTGATCTATGCCCACTGCATACTGTCCATCACCTAGGGACAATGGTGACAAAGGATGTAACGGCAGGATGACTGTGCGCATTGACGGGGTTGACAGCTGTGTACTGTCAATTGGCTGACCAATGGCGGACCCAGACACACCTTCCTGCACCATTACAGACATTTCATCATCATCAGTACCTGGGGCACAAGATTCAGGTTCCCTGCTGCAGGTCACCAGAGCAGCACCAGAACCTACGGGAGGAAAACAGGGAACACAGATTACAGTCTCAACACATATTTGACAGAGATGCACTTCAATAATAATGCACACATTCAGAAATGGACACATGCACTCATGGACACAAACACACATGCACACATGGGCACAGGCACACTCGCACACATGCACACCCCACAGTAAACACACACATCAGTACTGTGTTACACTACTCTTACTATTGTTAAACTGTGTATTGCAGGTATTATTAAACACACTCACCAGCATGTATACTACAGAGTTACACTACTCTTACTAGTATTATAAATTGTTTTCCAGGTAATGTTAAACACACTCACCAGCATGTATGGCCTGCCTCGTTGCTAGATGGGAGGGACCTGGAAGTATGAAGAGAGTAATGTCAGTGGGCACAAGTGTGCCATTTGTTTTGCACAAGATACAGTACAGTAGTACACTAGTTCCCTTATACACATCAGCTGCTCATAATGTCTGTATCACACATGCACAATTACATATCATGATGACAGATACATACCACATGCACACCTTATGCGTGCATGAAGTAACAGTGTACAGAACAGTCATATGTACATACCAGGAGTTAACTCTAATCTCACCTTTACCTCTCTTCAAACAACAACTCAAACTGTACTTCCAAAACCACTGGATTTGTTCTTGTAGTACTCCAGGCTAACGTCCCTCTCCCCACCCTCTCTTTACCTTTAACCCCTCATTGTTCATAAAAAATAGCTTCTACCCTGTTTCTTTCCCCTTGATGTCCTTCGATGCTCTGACCTACTTCTCCCATCCCTCCCACCTCCGCTTGACTGTCTTCCTTCTTTTCCTCACTTCCCTTCTTGACTCCTGCCTCTTCCCTATTATTTTATCTTTCATACTCCTTCTACTTCTCTACCCTTCTGAGCTTTAACTATTATCTATATGGCTTTTGCCTTATTGCATAACCGTTATGTTTTAGGTAGAATTGCTTTGAAACCGACAGTACATTGTGTATGACTTTAAACTGTTTGAGTTCCTTAAATGTATGTTGATTTAATTAACAAGCTGGTGTATATTTCTATTATTTTGGATGTCTGTATTAACAACTTGTCTGTCTGCCTTTATTATGTTATGTGTGGAGCTTTTCTCCCCAGGCCTCTACTGAAAATGGACATATATCCAGCTAGACTATCTCGGTCAACAAATGTAAAACTAATAACAATAAATAAATATGGCATCTTACCTGCACGCTCAATGTCTTGCTGCTGTGTGGATCCAACCTCCATCATGATGCATGACTGTTGCTGTTGTTGTTCTGGGGCTGGATCCACAACACTTAGCAGTAGCCCCTCCTGTCTGGTGAGGGGGATGTGGCCACCCCACCTGTGGCAACCTGTTGCCTGCGGATATCTGCAGCACGCTGGTGGACATTTCTAATCAAATCACTGCAGTGATGTCTCACCTGCTCATATGTCCTATCATGCATGCCAACATCATTTATCCTGCTAACAAGATTTTACCACAGTGCAGACCTCTCCTGCTGATTCTGGGTGGTGTGTGAGAACAGGATGGCATAGTCACGCACCAGGCTCTGGTGGATCACTTCATCCTCTGCAGCAGAATATGCGGGGTTCCTTTTCGGAGCCATGTTCCCCTGGAAAGGTACACAAACAGGTTATCAGCATAGTATCTCAGCAATACATGGTACACATTCTATACAGGGAGTATTAAATTGTACTTATTACTGCTTGGTTGTAACTTGATTAAAGTGTAGCTATCATTCTAAGTCATTTGGACTAAGCACTTGGCCTTCAGACCAGTTGCTTTACATTAGGGAGGTTTGTGGCAAGCACTGTGGTGGCAGGACACATACCTTTCATCCTTTGAAGTTGGGAACTGCTGATTGAGAGCCCAGTGTCCAAGTGTATTAGTTCTGGTATAGGCAGTTGGCCTTCAGGCCAGTTATTTAACATTAACAAGGTTTGTGGTCTGCACTCTTGTGTGACAATAGGCTGTACGCTGCCATTCACAGCTGGGAACATCTGGTTTCAGGTTTATAGTGCCTGCATATTTGAGCTGTATCTTACTGACATTGGTACACCTTGTTTGCTGTAGCAAACACTACATCCAGGCCTCCTGAATCTAGCTTTGTTTATATGCTTGTTATTTGTTAGCTTGTTATTTCACTGGTACACTACTTCCACATAATACACAGCTTCTCAACACTTCTGTGACTCACTACTGATATCTGCATTGCTTGCTGTACGTATTTCCATGTTACACATGACAGCAAGTGACTGCTTGTCATTGTTGCATTTACTTAATTGTAACACATTGCACTTAGGTTACCTAGCACTTGCTCACTGAAGCTATTATATCAGTCAGCAGTAGTAGGTAATATCAGTACACCCTCACTCCCCACTGGACCTTGTTTTCAATTATTACGGAATTCACAATAGTATTCTAGCATGTCCAAAGGTCAGTTGTCAGTCTCCTCCCCAGTCCAGCTGGTGAGTGTGGTAATCTAGAGACAATGTTATAACAGCTGCATGTACACAGACAACCCCCTCCTCCTAACAACAAATTCAAACACATGTGAGTGATGCAACCATATACCAAACTGGAGGCTAGGCTCTCTACTCAATACTGCCATAACCAGTCAGGTGGAGAAGGAAACCACACTCACTACACTTCCAGTCTCACATAGACCTACCACGACAGCAAAACTAACACATGATCACACATGAACATACTCGTAGGCTCAGACTACAGGTCTGCCTACGCAGCAGAGACCTCCTAAGCAGACACTCAAGCAACCACTACCACGGAAACAAACACGTGCAACATATATCACACAAAGCCAATGTGCTGAACACTCACAGCCATTAACAGTAAACAATGCACCTCATACACCTGTACTAGGTGCCTCTATCATCAGGCACACTGACATCACGTTCACCAGGCTTAACGAGGTGAGGGTCACAGTGTGCAGCCTGTCGGGCACTACGACCCGCCACATAACACAAACACTCAAGTAACTCCAAGGCAAGTACAGGTATGACTCACTCAATGTCCATGCTGGTGTGAATGACCTGACACATACCTCCCTGGACTACATGACATGAGACAGTAAGGAGCTCTCTGAGCATGTAGCCCAAGACAGTATGACCCTGACCTTGAGTAGCATCTTACCCTCACCAAGAATGATGCCACAATATCAAGGCACGATGATCCCTTCCAACAATTGACTGACATACTGGTGTCATTCACAGGTGTGCCAATGCCTGTCATCTTGGGGTGGTATGCTGTACAAGCCACAATGCTTTGCTAGGGACAGCTTGCACCTGTCACCCCTGGCCTATTGGATTTTGGCAGAGGCTCTTGCTACACCCATAGTGCCTGTATTAGGCAAGGCTCATAAGGCAAACCCACATCCATTCGTATCACAAAGGATGAGGAAGTAAGAGTGATGCTACTCAACACCATAAGTCTAGATCTCAGGATACACGCACTCAAAACCCTACTTAGCATTATGGACATTGATATCTGTGCAGTAACATAAACCTGTTTCAGGTTTCCCAGGAGCACACCAGCACTACCAAGTTATACCTGTTACCATTCTTGTTGGCCCCAACACTTGGACCAGACAACAAAGGAGGGGGAGTATCAATATTCAATGCAGATTCCCACACCTCCACATTGGTGGCAAAGTACCACATAGGTGTTAGGCCATTGAGTACAGAAGACGTAATTGGGGACCTGGGGAACAAACATGATAGCAGTCTGTCATTTGTCAACCACATGGCCAACGTGGATTGAAAGACATGTTATATAGCCCAGCTAATCATGAGGGATTCACATGTATGGCAGGGGAGGTCATTGTGCCTCTTTACTCATCCATCATCAGGCCTATAATTGCGTACAATGCACCTTTTGGGATGTACCTAACCAGACACCTACAGCAACTGGTACAGGACAACAGTACCTCATCAAGAGGATGAAATGGCTCATACAGATGTCATATGCTGCCCAGTTAAAGGAAATCAAGCTGGACTCAGTGGCATACTGCCTGTTCAGAGGCAATCTGTGCTTGCCATATACAGCCATGTCCAACCCAGAAGTAATGAACATGCTGCACCTCAGGAAATCAGAGTCCCATACAGCCACATCCTCAGGAGACCTGAACCTCAGCACTGACATAAATAGGACATGCTGGAGGGGCATATTCCTAACCAAGAGGCTCCCTTCACTCTGTAATGAACTCACACTACAGGTTAGGCAGAGTCCCTCATTGACTCTCTTCCATAGGAATCTGGATGAGTGGATGGAGATCATAGTTGTACCCCAGGTATCACTTCTATGTCACTGTTAGACAGAGGCACAGTATACTAACATCAGACAAGGGCATAGCAGCATAAATTGTAATTGGGTGGCGAAAGACAAACACATTCTACTAGGCTTATCAATGCCCTAGGGCAAATAGCCTAGTATGAACCTATGAACCTATGTGTACTGCTGTAGTACTTCTGCCATATGTTGCATGTGTGTGTGTTGTGGGGGATGCACAGGTAATGGCCAGATATTTCTGCACAGGCAACATGTCTGAAACACTCTGGGTGTTCATCCCTACATACTGGATGTGTGTTGCCATCCAACACTGTGATGTGGACACACATTACTCAGCCTGGATATACATATCCCAACAACACCACAAGCACAGTACACTACCTTGCTATGTATGCATGTAATTACACAGTTATTCACTAGTTATGACTGTGATGCTATTCATGCAGCCCATTGGGCCAGTGGAAGCCACAACACACACTGCTGGCCCCTTTGCATATGCTTACCACAGGCACCCCACATACTGCATGTACTGTGCACACACATATCTAACCCAGAACATATGCACACCACTTATTTATCTTGTCCAGTGGATTACAGATACAGGCACATTGTATAACAATAGCAGGAGGCTACTGCAGCACAGGGCAGATTCACATGAAGGCAAGGCATCTGTGGTCATCAGTGTTAAGATGCTTCACATTCACCAAATGCACAGATATTGGCAACATTGTTGCAGACAGTTTAGGTGCAGGTACCCCCCATTCTCCTACACATGTGGTATTAGTTATCACAGATGACTGTAACCTCCCTATCCTCTCACATGTCCAGGTGAGGGCCAACCTCAACATTGCAGAACACATAGCATCACTGTTACGAAATGGTATCCCTGGATGTGTGCTACGTTCACCCCTGGAGGACATAGCACCACATGACAGACTGATATTAATCCCTGGCCATATTACAGGATATGTACCTGAACAGTGCCATACATACACAGTGGTCCCACACCAATGAGGAGTAACCTCTACTGACCCTGGTAACTACTGCATCATATGCACAACTGGCCTTGTGTTCTAAGCTATGGAAGTTTTAAGTATGGGCAACATGTACAGCAATATTACATATGTATATATTTCAGGACTATGTACACACAACCTATCTCATGGACATACCTATAGATAGTGAACTATGATACATTTGGAGGTGTCACAGTAAACACAGTATTAACCTGCTACTTTGCATTACCTGTGTTTGTGGCAGCTGTTGCTGTGTCAGTGGTGCTGCTTGCTGCTTGCTGTTTGCTGCTGCTGCTGGTTTTGCTGCTGGCTGTCTGTATATATTTTGTTTTCTCTCTGTCTCTCTCTCTCTCTCTCTCTTTCTCATTAGGTTTGTGCAATGACTGTATTGCATGTGTGTAGTGTGGGTACTGAATGCTTTTGTAGGTATCTGCATAGGTCCATGTGATGGCCTCTGCACCAATTGTAAGGCAGCATTGGCTAATTGCATACAGCCAGTTGTGTACTGATTGCATGTCTCACTGTGATTTCAGGACAGTGCTATAAAAGGGTATGTGAGATAGGCATTGCCCTTTCAGATTGTAAGGGCGTGGACCATGCTGGTATGCTGTTGGAAAATGTTCTGTGAGTGTGAAGGCTAGTACATCTCTCATGCTTCATGCTGTGTTGTGAATTCAGGTTGCTGCATTTCTCTCACCTGTTCCCTGTAGTGAGTGTGTATGCATACTGATGCCTACGACTATATTTCATATGTATTGCTATATATACATATGTGCACATATACATACTTTCATATATGTACATTAGCTGACAATATTGGGTACAAGCTAACAATTTGCAGGGCTGTTTCTGTTAACACTACACTAGTATAGGAATCCAGTAATTGGGACAGTAAAAGTCTGCCTGACATGCTTTGGGTAGTACACATACTATATTGCCTTTATCTTCATTCCTACTATTACATGTTCCACTTATTTAGCACTATATTCCTGTATGAGAGTCATGGCTTACTGGTAAGTCATACAGACTAGTGTTACAATGGTCTTGTGGTAGGGCCTACTAGTATGCTTATATTTTGCTTTCAAATTGAGTATAGGGCCTATCAATCAGAGTGCTAGGGGCACATTTAAGCAGTTAAAGTGGTTAGTAGGTCTCACAGGAGTCAGGCTGTCTTGCAGATTCTGGTTGCTGCATTTATCTTCACTGTTTCCTGTAGTGAGTGTGTATGGATACTGACACCTACCACTATATTTCATACGTATTAATATATATATATATATATATATATATATATATATATA